>NC_141102.1:13267500-13357500 GCF_041138505.1 Cibotium barometz | reverse complement strand
CGTCCTTAAGATCCTTAAGAATGACCAATGTAATTTAGAAGGATTCTTGATATAGAATAAGGCCCAATTACGAGAACTAGACTAGTTACTTTAGAACAGCCAACTTGATACATAAAAGACCTCAAACAATGCCGATTGGATTAGCTTATGGAATCAAGACTTGGAAATGATCCCAAGAAGGGAAGATCTTGAGAAGACCTCGCCAGGATATGTGGTGGCTGGAGGATTCAGCTATTTGGAGTTTCAACTGGAGAGGTGTGAAGTCTCATCGAGCTTGCAATGGTTTACACAACTTTGAATATGTATATAGTGTAATTTGATTGAGATGATGCTTATTTGTTTGGAATACTATATTCATGTGTTGCATATGTTTGTTTGTGGAAGCCTATGAAGGTACCACACAAGTTTATGACTTGCCATGTCGATGTCATCTACCCATGGGGTGCATCACACAAAGGTGGTCATCCGAGACCTTGACCCCTCTCAATCAAACATGGGTATGCTCCTTGGCACGATTGGTCTACCAACAAGGTGCATCACACAAAGGTGGTCATCTGAGACCTTGACCCCTCTCAATCAACAAGGTGCATCACACAAAGGTGGTCATCTGAGACCTTGACCCCTCTCAATCAAACACAGGTGTGGTAGGAGCACGGTTAGTGTGAGGACAAGAAGTGACTCCGGAATGAAAAAGGCAGGGAAGTGCCAGGTGCTAAGTATGTATGCTGGTACTAGACATGAATGGCTCTTGACACCGATACCTAGAGTGTTCATGTTTCTAGGATAGGTGACGATCAATAGAAGAAACCCATAAGATTATTTTATACTTTGTGTTGAGGTGGTTGTGAGACATTATAGGGATCCTCTAGTCATCACGATGGTCCAAGAGTGTTTGAGCTCATTGGTGCGTATCGTCCTAGTCTAAAGATCATAGTCGTGGTGTAAGGAGATTTATAATAATGAGGTGACATTGATGTGACACTAATGTGTTACTTGGATATTTGTTATGTAATCATAGTCCTAGTTTAAAGATGACAGTCGTGGTGCAAGGAGATTTATAGTAATGAGGTGACATTGATGTGACACTTATGTGTTACTTGGATATTTGTGACATTGATGTGACACTTATGTGTTACTTGGATATTTGTTACGTAATGTGTGACATAGACACATGATATATGCATGATTTGAAAATAACAATGTGATATATATTTTCTTTTGAAAAAGGATTATTTTTATAAAGGAGTGTTGGTGTGAACTCTTGTTTTTAAGTGGTATGTGAGTATAATGGCAATTTTCAATTATGGGTGAGTGAGTTCACACCAACTCCATAGGTCCAATGGAGGGGGAAAGGCTAGACCCATGGGATTAGATGGATCTATGGGCTAGGCTGAATCTATAGATCTAATCAAAGTAGAAAAAGATTAAACATTGGAAAGTGAGCAATCGGCGAGTGGACTCGCAAAGCGAGTTCTTTTAAAAAACGAAACAAAATTGTGTTATTAGAACGAGAAAAACTTGGGATGAATAGCTTAGTTGGCAAATCATGAATAAGGATGGATGCATTACCTTCATAATCAAAACAAGTCATGACATCTTGTTAAGCTCGGAGGAGTCTTCGATGTGGCCTACTTGTTACATTTATGATGGAAATACACCTGGTGGAATATTTCACTTTTCTTGCATAAGGATTGTTCTAGTTATACTGAGAGGAGCTAATGGAATAGCCAAGAATTAGGACATTATGATATGAGGCCCCAAGTGAGTTTCTCTACCCTTAGTATGATTCCATTTCCATTGATAGAGGGGTCGGGGTCTCACATATATACACATGTATATATATACATGTGAGACACTCTACCCTTAGTGTGATTCACACTAAGGGTAAAGGGGCTGGGTTCTGAGATATATACACATGTATATATGTGAGACACTCTACCCTTAGTGTGATTCCATTGCCATTGATAGAGGGGTAGGGGTCTCACATATACACATGTATACACACACACACACACACACACACACACACACACACACACACACACACACACACAAACACACACAAATAGAGTGAAGGCCCAGCTCTCCCTTGTCTTGGGACTGCTCTCTTAGAAGCCTTCTGTACTTGGGATTCGGTTGGTTCTAGCTCTGAACCCAAGGGGATCATAAAAAATATGACTTAAATTTCATATAAATTAAACTTTTTATACAACAGACATTACAAAATCTGCTAGTATACATTAGAACTCTTTACACAACAGACATTACAAAATCTACTAGTATAAATTACCATTTCCATCTGGGAAATGGGGGAGGAGACTTGAGCTAGCATACGGTCTTCCCGTAATCTAGCCCACCAACCTACCACTCTATCTCGAGATGAATTTATATAAATTTTCCATAAGTTCCTTGAAAGAAAGGTGCATCTAGATTAACCTAGATTAGCCTAGGATTATCCTAATTAGCTCAGATTAGGAAAAGCTAGAGAGATTAGCACTAAGCAATTTGGAAAGTAAAGTGTAATGAGTATCACAAGATGTCAAAAAGGTCAAAAGGGTACAATCTCCTAGAACACATGCCTTTTATAGTCCCAAGGCCCATGTGCCCTAATCCCACATGTAAATGACCCTAAGCCCATGTGCCTAGGCCCATGCCATGTGCATGTGCATCCTAAGTTACAAACCATCCCCTCCTTACATGATTCCGCCCTCAAAATCGAAGGGTGATCATGCACAAAACAAATACAAAGGCTATATACAATGAACCAAATACATGACCAAGTGTCACCAATACAGAGCACCAATACCAATACATGAATCTCATGACCCCTAGAATCAAATGGAAAGGATAAGGAACCACTGTCGATGACAAAGCTAGTCAAATATCCTCTAGGATCAAACGAAAAATACAATAGTGTCGCCCCGAAGATGAGGTAGTCCATAGGTGTTACCACATAGATGGAATGTAAATCTAAATCATGACCCCTGGAATCAAATCAAATATCCTCTAGGATCAAACGAAAAATACAATAGTGTCGCCCCGAAGATGAGGTAATCCATAGGTGTTACCACATAGATGGAATGTAAATCTAAATCATGACCCCTGGAATCAAATGGAATGTGGGACTCTTGTTGATGACGAGGCTATCTATGCAACTGCCTGGATCGAAAAGGAAATCCACGGCATGCAAAATCCAAGACAATAGTCCCACAATAAACTAGTGCAAGTGGAAAGGATAAGGAACCACTGTCGATGACAAAGCTAGTCGAATATCCTCTAGGATCAAACGAAAAATACAATAGTGTCGCCCCGAAGATGAGGTAATCCATAGGTGTTACCACATAGATGGAATGTAAATCTAAATCATGGGCTCTTGAATCGCCTGGATTGAATGGAAAATGTAGAGAGCCAATGTCAGTGTCGTGATCGGCTAATCCTCCGAGATCAAATGGATAGACACCCATGTCGATGATGTAAGACAAAGCTATAACTCCGCATGTGTGAAATGGATAGCCAAAGTATAGATCATCTAACCATGGAACAAATGTGTGACTACCTAGATCAAGAAGGAAGTATTCAAGATCCTCGTCCAAAGTGAAATGACCACCATAAATATCATCAAATCCATGGTCCAAATAACTGCTCAGGTGAGAATCTGGATGTGATGCATGTAAATCCACATAATGCATGGTCCAAATAACTGCTCAGGTGAGAATCTGGATGTGATGCATGTAAATCCAAAGTGAAATGACCACCATAAATATCATCAAATCCATGGTCCAAATAACTGCTCAGGTGAGAATCTGGATGTGATGCATGTAAATCCACATAATGCACCATATAATCAGATGCCATGCATCCCAAATGACATATACTACATCCAGAAGTAAATGCCCTAGCTCCAAAGAAAGTAGTATCATGTCAACATCCATAGAAGCCAAAAGAACACACCTCAAGGTCAACATCATGCGATGATAAGAGTGAATCAATGTTGTCATCCCATGTAGCATCACTCAAAATGTCAAAAACATGATCCACTACATTAATAGGTATATGGATATGAGCCAAACCATGCACTACCTCCTCATGTGCAAAACCCCTTATGTATGTATAATGATCTAAGATATCAATGTACTCATCAGTATCATCATAATCATCAGTGAAAAATGAAGAGGTATCCTCACATGAAAGATGAATGGTATCATCTCATAAATCATCATCTAGGGCATCCCCAAGTCCTCCAAGGTCATCCTCATAAACATGGTCTATCTTCATCAATGATGCCCCTATGTGATCTATATCCCATGATAAATCTATCTCCAACAATATAGGATCTAAGGAGATGTCTAGATCAAATGCAAATCTCTCAAGATCTATATCATATGATCTACTATGGATATGATCATCATCCATCAAATCACTAACCATGTCCTCCTCACAATCTCTAAAATAATCATCATGAAATCATGGTCACTATACATCAATGGAATCCATAAATAACCTATATTCAAAGTAGGTCAATCTCTCTAATCACTAGATCTAGGAAAATACCCAAATCAAATGCAAAGCTCTCTAGATCCGTATGCATAATCTTCTCTCTCCTACGAAGCCTGACCTCAATAAAATCATTGCTATGCTCATGTGCAATGCCTGACTACCCAAGTATATGCACTAAACCCAAGTAAATGCTGCCAGGTATGCTATGAGAACTAGGAGTAGAGATAGAATCATAGATATCACCTTGAATAGAAGATCTAAAGAGTACCCTGACTCACCTAGCACTAGAAACTCAGGTCTATGCTCCTCATGCACTATCGTATGCTCATCAACATGTGAAGCATCATCATCCCGAATCTCACACACTGCAATGGATGCATCACTAGTCAAGAGCTGATCCCCATGATAGTCTAATGCATCACTACTATGATCCGCTGGAAGGTAGGCAGACATAGGCGTATTATCAATCACAATGCTCGAAATTCTCACTGCCATCCCTCCCATAAAGATCCATCCCACATGATCTAACTCACACACATCACAATCACTATCACTATCACTATCACTATCACTATCACTATCACAAGCATCATCATCATGTGCATATGTGTCAGTGGCAACATGTGCACGTGTATCACTATCATCATGTGTATGTGTGTGCGATACATTAATATCATCATGTGTATGTGTGTATGATACATCATCATAGGTATGTGGGTGTGATATATCATCATCATCATCATCATATGTGCCGATGTCGATGCGGTATACATCCTCAAGAACATAATCACGACTACTCAAGAATGTAGGACACTTAAATAAGAGACCATAGGAGTCATCCCAACTGAGAAAAACTGATCCATCATCCTCCAAGAAATATCTGAATGACTAACAGGCAAAGGATTGCTGAATGTGCCAATCTCTCTCATCCCATAGATGATGAACATGTATAGACAGTAAACTCCACAATTCATCCTCCACGTATGGTCTGAATGAACTATCTCCTCATCAAGTGAAATAGATGATGAAGGATCTAATGGTCGAAGTCTGGATGTCCCAAATGTATGCATAAAGTTGGCAAAAGTGATGTATAATCTGATGTCGGGTAACCCATGGTACTGTGTATGAAAAATCCCAACTAAGAATCTAGCATCACACGTGTGTCCCCAATCATCAAGAATTACAAGATGATGTCGTCTCTTTGAAGAAAGAAAGGACCATGGCGAGTAGCAGAGGGGTAATAGTAATAAATCATGGCTACATGCGAACACTGCCCAATGCTTAAAGCATGTGAACAATACCAAATGAAAGCTCAAATCGTGTGAACGAGGGCTACAATGCGTAATGAACTCACACCGTATGTGAATGCACCCAAACTAAGCACTAATGTGTGTGGAAAAGGATATTGTGCACCCAAATGTGTGAATAACTATCACATTATGATAATGCGCATGAACACACCCCATAAAAGCCCCAAGCATGTGAACACCCCACACAAATGTGCTCGTGTGAACAAGTCTCACAATGCATAAAAGCATATGAACAAAGCCCAACAATGCTCCAATGTGCGTGAAGAACAACCCCCAAGGTGATCAAATTAACACTAAATCACCCCACGTGTGTGAAGTGCGTGTGAACATGATCCACAAAACCAAAGCGTGAAATGTGTGTGACAAACACCCCCAAAATGCACCAAATCTATCCCATGACACAGAAACAACCTCCTCGTGGCTCAAGGCGCGTAAACAAGCCTGATGAACACACGTCGCATGTGAATAAGCCCAAAAAGAAACATAAGCATGTGGAAAAGATCCGCAATATGCAACAACACATGAACAAGTGTTGATAATGTGCTAATGGGTGACATACCTCACAAGACCCACTATGTGTAAACAAGCTATATGAACTCAACAAGTTGCGTGAACTTCCCCTAATGTAAATAGGCTGGCCAAAGTATAGGAGGTGTGGAGTGGCCAAAAACTTAAAGGAGTGTGTACACACAAACCCTAAGCTTGGGTCAATTAATGAAAGAAAAAGCGTGCTTTTTATTCTCCTTCTCTTTCCCTCTTCTTGTTTACTCTCGCGTGCAGGCTTCCTCCTGTGGTTGCAGGCGATGCATTTCTTTCAAAACAGCAAAATGAAGCGCAATGTCGATGTTGCCGTGCTGCTCGTCGTTAGATCTGTCATCTGTGCTGATTGTTGTAGAGATTGGACGCTGCTGCTGCCGATGGCCTGCTGAGAACTGTTGCCGATAACCTCTCCCCATCAGTTTTTCATTGTCAATTCTTTTTTCTACTACCGAGTGATGCATAGAGACACATCAAGATGGAGAATGTACTATGTTCGAGCATGTGGTAAGCACCAAGGAGGGAGATATTATGGTGAAGGGCTCCAAGTCACAAAGTCAGTAGCTATGACCAAGTCACATAGTCAGTAGCTCAAAATTGTTAGGTTGCAATGAAGTTTTGCAAAGGCAACCCCTAATGTTGCAAGCGGATCAGCTGAGATAGATAGATGTGCTGCTCTAAAATGCCCTAACATCAAACGAATAACTTGCTTTGTACTGAGCCTAAAAGGCGATGATGTTACTGCCAAGAACGCTTGCTTGATGCTTCTTCTGTGGACATTGCCGCGCGGCCTTAGAGTTGGTTGTGGCAAAGTGCAATAAAGTTTGACAGATTTGTAACAAAGATTTGTAACTTAATTGTAATTAAGTTTGACAAATTTGTAACTTAATTGCAAAATTAAGTTTGATAGATTTGTAACTTAACGATTAACTAAGAGCAACAAAAGTTTGACAAATTTGTAATAATATGCAAAAGGTCTTCACGATCAAGAAATCTTATATGCAAGTTAGGAGAACCCTGTGGTGTATGGGGCACTCTCGCTCACACCAATGGACTGGGTTCAATTCTTAGCAAGGCCATACATTGTTAACCAGCAAACTTTTTGGATTTCTGCACTAAACATTGTAAAGCTTGTACACTTTTGTATCAAAACTAGTATAGCTTGATCAATCTGTGGTGTAGAAGTATATGTAGCATTGATCTTTGAAAGATTGTTACTAATGTATGATAACACGCTGTTTTTGCACAAATTTGAAAAGATTTAACAGTTTTTACACACTATCTTGCTCAAGAATTGCATCATTTCATTGTTATTCTTTGTAATTCATTGCTCTTGAAACTTTAACAATTTCTTTGTAATCTTTGTCACAAATTGTCAAGATTCACTTAATCTTTTACCAAAATTTGAAATCTTGCACAAGTTTTAAGAAATTTCACTTTAGAACAAGATTAGATTTTAAGCAAACGCACTGTACCATTTTTGCTCCATATTTTGAAGGAAATTGAGTTTTTGCACTTCTTGAAAATCTGCATTTTGAAAATCTGCATTAAATCTAGGAGATCTGTTCAAAACTGCAATGAATGTGCACTCACCACATGACTCTGTAACTTTGCAACAGAAATCTGAGAACTCTGCATAGCAATCTGAATGCTGTGCATAACAATTTGAATACTCTGAACACTGTGTATAACAATTTGAATACTCTGCATAGCAATCTAAATATTGTGCATAACAATTTGAATACTTTGAATATTTTGCACAGTAATCTAAAAACTTTGCACAACAACCTTGATTTTCTGCACCACAATCTTCTTGCAAAACTTCTTCAAGAACTCAAGATTTGGTAATCTAGGATTTGATCTTCAAGAAATTAGGGCTTGAAGGATTGATATTTGAAACTGTAGGTTCTCTAAGTAAGATAATATAAGAAAATCCCTCAATATTGGTTACTAAAATCTTTGTAAATCTTAATTTCAAGAATCAAGAAAATTTTTAAGAAAATCAAGAAATTTAAGAAATCAAACAGTAAAGTGGATTAGGGTTTTGAAAACAGTGATTAATACAAATTTAAAAATGATAAATACAAATTTCATTGCTAATCTTATCAAAATAAAAAATTAGTAAATTTAAAAAATTATATAAAAATCAATTTTAAAAATGATTAACACTAATTATCGTGACTGAGATAATGCATTCTAAAAAATCAGATTAATAGTGATTTGAAAATGATTATCAGTAATCATTACCTAAGCAAGGATCTAAGCCAAGGGCTCTGATATCAATGAAAGAAAGGTGTATCTAGATTAACTTAGATTAGCTTAGGATTATCTTAATTAGTCTGAATTAGAAAAATCTAGAGAGATTAGCACTACGCAATTTGGAAAGTAAAGTGTAGAGTATCACAAGATATCAAAAAGGTCAAAAGGGTACACTCCTAGAGCATATGCCTTTTATAGTCCCAAGGCCCATGTGCCCTAATACCACATGTAAATGACCCTAAGCCCATGTGCATGTGCATCCTAAGAACACTTTGTTACATTCCTTGTATTTCTTCAGTATACAAATAATCTCAAACAATCAAATAAACCATTTATTACTTATTTAAGCATGCACTAGAAGTTACCTATAGTGGGGACCAGAGGAGGGGGCTGGTTCGAGTGCCACCCTTGCTCTTGAACAAGAAGAACCACCAATTTTGCAAATCTAGCTTGCCCCAAGCAAGCTTTTGGCAAAAAATCAAGAAGGGAAAAAATTTCAAATTTTCTCATAGCTTTTGATAGAGGATTTGAGAGCCCAATTCTTCTCCAAGGGGTTAAAACCTTACTTAAGACATACCTAAAGAGGGCATACATAGGGGATCAAGTGTATGGATTATATGGAGGAGGAAATAGGGCTGGGAATTTGTGCCAATTTTTGCATGAAGGAGAGGCCTCAAAGAAGTGCTTAAAAGCATGGGAAGAGTATCTCTATTGCTTGGAGAAGGTAGATTAGGTCTTCGGATGAAGCTTTGAGCATGAGAGAAGCCATTAATTTTCTGCACAAGGTGAGAAGAGGGCTAGAAGAGCTACATGAAGTTACAAAACCCACGAACCATATAACATGCTTTTCTCTGTCAAACTTACTCAAAATAGAATTAAAAAGTATTAATTAACTTTAATTGTCATAAATAAGGTTTGGGGGAGGGTTCTAGCCCTTCTAGAGAGAGGTGAAAGGCCACATGGCCTCACACTAGAGAGAGGTGAAAGGTCACATGGCCTTTCACCTCTCTCTAGAGAGGTTTGGGGGAGGGTTCTAGCCCTTCTAGAGATAGGTGAAAGGCCACATGGCCTCACACTAGAGAGAGGTGAAAGGCCACATGGCCTTTCACCTCTCTCTAGAGAGGTTTGGGGGAGGGTTCTAGCCCTTTTAGAGATAGGTGAAAGGCCACATGGCCTCACACTAGAGGTTGCCAATTTTCAATTTGGAAATTTATAATTTCCCAACCTTGGTGTTAAAACCTTTGTTTTTGGTTAAATTTTCACCCTTTATTTTCTTTACTATAATGTGAAATCTAATTGAATGGAGGTCATACTATGGGCTATACGGTAGGATGGTCATGCTAGGAAGTAAATGCATATTTTTTGGGGTGAAAAGCGGTAGTTGGAGTTATTTTAAAATTCTAGTTTAGATAACTAAATGTAATAATACCTTATTTTTCTAATTATAAAAATAACTTAAAAACTATGTTAATTTTTATTTTATCATAGTTTAATATTTAATAATAACTCTTAAACCAATTTTTGGCTATTATATGAAAAGCACACAACCACAAGTATATTTATAAAAATATTAATTTAAAGGTTCCAAGAATACATGGAATTATTCTATTTATAGAGTTACACTCACACAATTTCTTCAATTCTAATTATAAAAAATAAAATCGTGCTATGAAAACTAGTTAGCCAGGCCCAAGAATTCAAGATCTCTCTTGTGAACCTAATTCACTCATACTTGAGCCATATTAAGTATTTAAATTCAAAATTCTATAACTATATTCAAGATTGCACAGCCAGAGAGGGAGCAGTGTTAAGGGTCACCTTACAAACTCCTCCACCTAAATAAATGGACTTGTTTTCAGCTCAAGAAAGAAGAAAAGTTTCATCGGATCATATCGAATCGTTTCCAACAAGTAGCATCCTCTAATAGATAATATTTCCATTGGATTAGGGCTTCCTAACAAGTAGCATCCTCTACTAGATATAATTTCCATTGGATTAGGACTTCCCCCAAACAAGTAGCATCAGGGCTTAGAATTTCCATTGGATTAGGACTTCCCCCAAACAAGTAGCATCCTTTCCTAGATAGAATTTCTTTTGGATTAGGGCATCCCAACAAGTATCATCCTTAGCTCAAGAAAGAAGAAAAGTTCCATCGGGTCACGTTAGATCATTCCCAACATGTAGCATCCTTTACTAGATAGAATTTCCATTAGATTAGGGCTTCCCAAAAAGTAGCATCCTCTACTAGCTAGAATTTCCCAACCTGTGGCATCCTTTACTAGATAGAATTTCCATTAGATTAGGGCTTCCCAAAAAGTAGCATCCTCTACTAGCTAGAATTTTCATTGGATTAGGGCTTCCCGGATAATACTTAAAGGCCTCTCTCTAATATCCAAAATTTTCTCTAGTTTGGTGGGAAGTTTTGCTTGGTGCTCAGTTATAATGAGCTCATCATTTATGTGCTCATCATTTATGTGACTCATTAGGAATATACTTTTTCAGTTTTGCTTGGTGCTCAGTTATAATGAGCTCATCATTTATGTGACTCATTAGGAATATACTTTTTCAACAAACTGACACGAAATATATTATGAATTTTGAGATAAAAAGATAAGAGAAGCTAAAAAGCTTGATGTCTGACTTTCTTAGTCATTGCATAAGGACCACACTATCTAGTTTGCTAGCTTCTAAAATTCTCCTAGAGATATAGAATTTTTCTTTGGTCAAAATCTAAGAAACACCATATCTCCTTCTTTAAAAGTCTTATGAATGTGTTTAAATCAGCATAACTCTTTTGATGGTCGAGCTATCTTCAAATTCTGTCAAATACTTTTTATTAAATTTATTTACCTTCTAACATTTACTTGGTGGATTCAACTTTGATTAAACAAGTCATTGGTGTGATGCACTCTTGTCTATATAAAAACTTAAATGGTGACATGCCTAGGCTCCTATGGAATGAAGGATTATAAGCAAATTCAACTAAATAAATGTAAGTCGTCCATTTATGAGGCTCTTGGCTATAATAAGCTCTAAATTAGTGGTGTGATGCTCTTGTCCATATAAAGCTTTAAATAGTGACATGCCTAGGCTCCTATGGAATGAAGCAAATTCAACTAAATAAACGTAAGTCACCCATTTATGAGATTCTTGGCAATAATAAGCCCTAACCATATCTTAAATCATGTGATTTACGCTTTCAATTTACTCGTCCATCTATGGGTGATAGGGTGATCTCATATCTTGGAGTTCATATGGATAGAGCCGTCCAAAATCTAGAAGTGAATGCAGAGTCTTGATCACTAACTATTCTATGAGGGAGACCATGGAGTTGAACTATTTCTTTAAGAAATGATTTATCAATATTGGCAGCTAAGTATATCTTCTTTATTGGAATAAGGTGAGCTACTTTAGTCAGTTTGTCAACTACTATCGTGATTGTATTATACCCACCTTGAACTTTGGGAAATTTGGTGTGATAAAGTCCATACTGATACACTCCCACTTCATTTGAGGTAAATCCAATGGTTGCAAAGCTCCAGGTAGCTTGGTCTTGGTACCTTAACTTTTTAAAAAACCAAGCATCTTTTAACATAACTCAAAGCATCCTTTTTCATACCTGGCTAGAAGACACTCCTTCTTATAGAAGTATAAATCATGTGGTATCTAGGATGAGTAGCTATAGATCCATTCATGGAATTCCATAAAAATCTTCTTTTTGAATTTTGAAAATTTTGGAATACACAATCTCTTGTTGAAATAAATATTTCCCTCATCCAAGATAAATCCTTCAACCTTAAGCTATTTTTGTCATTGTTGCAAAGTTCTTGAAGAATTGGTCCAAAATATTGGTCCCTACTTGACTGTTAACCATGCATGGAACAAATGGTTTGACCGAAACGTTAAGGACAAGGAGCTTAAAGAGGTTTGTTAAGGACAAGGAGAACTTAGTGTTGTTGTGGAATGAGTAGTAATAAACAAAAAAGTTAAAAATTTGAGGCATGGGACCCTTTAAGATCACCAAAATCACTCCATAAGGGTTGGTCAAAACTAAGACCCTTATTGATGGCATCGATACCAATGGGTATATCAATGGGAGTAAGCTAAAAAAAATATTATGAGCCCCTAACCTGAGACATAAAAATAAAGAAGAGAAAAAAGAACAAGATCAAATAAAAAGACTCTCCTACTAAGTAACGGATGGGAAAGACACTATCGATCAATATATATGGCTATGCTATCATCCATGGAGGATGAAGACTTGGATATTGAGCCTGCAAGGGATAACATTCAAGTGTCTATGTCCGAAAACAATATCACGATGTACTCTTTCTTGAGTTTTTGATTTCCCTCAATTATGAGTCTCTTAAAAATAATGGAGGATCTCAGGTAAGGCACAAAAATATTGGAGGATGATAGCATAGCCAGATTGAGCCTGCAAGGGTAAACATTCAAGCGTCTGTGTTGTCTGAAAATAATAACACGATGTCCTCTTACTTGAGTTTTCGATTTCCCTCGATTATGGGTCTCTTAAAAATAATGGAGGAACTCAGGGAAGGCACAAAAATATTTCTCAGGGCATCCATCTCACATCTTAACGAGGATGACTTTTGAAAGTAAAAAAATATATTTGATATATTAATTGCCAATGTAGGTAGATGCAAACTACTAGTAGGTAGATGCAAACTACTAGTAGTCAACGATAGCATTTAGAATCAAAACTTCTTCCTCATCCAAGATAAATTGGTAGAGCTGAGTATATCTTCTTTACTGGAGTAAGGTGAGCTACTTTAGGCAGTCTGCCAACTACTACCATTATTGTATTAAACCCACCTTGAACTTTGGGAATTTTAGCGATAAAGTCCATACTGATACACTCCCACTTTGTTTGAGGTAAATCCAGTGTTTGATTCTCTCATCAGTAGATTCCTCTCACCTTTTCACTACTATATCCACTTAATTACAGACTCCCTTTTATAGTCTCTTACTAAGGGCTTGTTCCCGCACACACCATTCACTTGCATATTTCAACACCTCCCCTCAAGTGAATAACTCTAGCACACTTGGACCCTCAAGTGAATAACTCTAGCACACTTGGACCCTATACCAAGTTTCCCTCTTACTTGGTAGCTCGCGAGACCAGTGCCTCAAGTCCCTAACTCATAGTCCTTGACACTCTCTCTCTATGTGTCCAAGGCTACTACAAGTGCCCGTGACCTTGACTAAAGTGCTCACACATACATCTACCAAACATTGGGTTGTGGGGTTTCTCTCTCTTTCTCTCTCAGAAAAGATGTTATGACTCCTCTACCACCTTAGGAGTCTCCATGAAGTTTTCCGATGTCGATCTTTCTTCATTTGGTTTGTTGGCAGTCTCTAGCCATGTGTCCTGGCTTCCCACAGTTGTGGCAAGTGAAGGTCCTTTCTCCTCCCCTACCTCTTCCTCGTGCAAGGCCTCCTCGAGTGTAGAATGCTTTCTCCTTTCCAGTTGTTGGGTTCAATCCTTTCTTCTCTTTGACTTTGTTCTCTTGCTCTAGTAGAGCTCCTTCTATCTCATCATGCAGCTTCAAATCTGGTACATTCTTTAAGGTTGCCACAATGTTCTCATACTCTCCCTTGTCCACACTCTTTAGAAGCACTGCTGGTGCCTCATCATCTTCTACCTTCTTTCTCCAATGGCTGCCAATTGTTGCTTAATGCTTTTGTATTTGTTCAAGTGTGTGGTTAGAGGTTAAAATCCTTCATGTTAAGTTTGTAGAATTGCATTAGCAGATTTATCTTTGAATTCTTTGCTTGAGTGCCAAATAATTTGTTAAGTTCATTCCATGCATCTTTAGCTTGTTGTATCCCTGCAATGTGGTGGAATGATTTCATCATTTAAGCTAAGTGCAACGAGCCCTAATGTTTTCTCATTCCTGATCTTTCACTCATTCTCCCAATTCTCCTCTGGACATTCATCTCTTCCCTCAACTAGCCCCCACAGATTTTTACTCATGAGCAAATACATGGTCTTTGTTTGACATGTATGGAACTCCTCCTCGTTAAATTTAGATATTTCTTGTGCACTGCTCATATGATGATGTGAAGGGGGTTTTACCTCTTGATCCAATTCAAGATTCAAGGGTAGTGTCTACCCTTTTACAACTCAAATCTGGTTTTAAATGATGATTACAACAAATTTACAAGCATGAATACACCAAAAAATTGCATAAAGCCAAGGGTAATTTTGATTGGTACTGAATGGTTAAGATATCAAACCATCTCCAAATTGCAATCTAAAGTGATAGAGAACTATATCAGATACCCAATGGTAAATTTGAACGATCAATTGCACCAAAATACAGTGATTAGTGCTAATTAATTTGATTAGTGAAATAATTCCATGTTTTGTGTGCAAAAAATAGAGTGTATAGGGAGGCCAGATTTGGTGCCTTAGAGTTCAAATGAGCTCATATCCTTTCAAGGGGATCAATACAATTAGTTTAGTAGAGGATCAAGCCAAGAAACAAAAAATAGAGTGTATAGGGAGGCCAGATCTGGTGCCTTAGAGTTCAAATGAGCTCAGATCCTTTCAAGGGCATCAATAGCAGTTAGTCTAGTAGAGGATCAAGCCAAGAAACAAAAGCTTTGACCAAACATTGAATGCTTAATCTTTGTTTTACCAAAGACACTTGCAGATTTGATGCAAAGCTTGATGCCACTTATCCTTGAAGAATTTCTCAAATCTGAGATCACTAGCATGTTCAACACACGCAAAAACCTCTTGGGCTAGCACCATTTCTCCCAATTCCAAGGCATGATGATGAATTTGGAGTTTTTCTTAGAAAATAAGGCATTGACGACTTTGTGATTTTCTGCAGATCCTGGTGGCGGTTTGACGCGTTGATGAATTGGTCTGAAGCGTAGGGGTTGTAGCTAGATGTGGCTAAGAGCTTTTAGCCTAATGTTAAGGCTGGAGGGAGATCGAGTCCCTCCACCAGCTGGGGGGTGCAGAGTATAGTTGAAAAGAGCTTTAAAAATGGATTAACTCCTAATCATGATTAGTAGGGTAGTTATAGTTAAAAATTTGGATGGATTCCTAGGCTATGGCTCTGATACCAAGTTGAAATGCAAGCAAGAGTGGGCTATGGTGGATCAAATGCAAAGATCAACATGATTAGAAGGTGATTAGAAGAGGATTAATATGAGATTAGTGTATAATTAATCTAATGGCTTAATGTAGGCATGGATACTCAAAAACTAGCCATTTCTGATTAGGCCAATGCCTCAATTTATAGGTTTTACATCCACAAGATGCCAAGCATCTAATCCCATTGATTTCTCTTTGATTTGTGCCACCTCCCCTACATCTAAGGGCATCTTTTCCTAGAATCTTTCCACACCCCTATATTCACTCATGCTACCCTTGATTCTCTCATCAGTAGATTCCTCTCACCTTTTCACTGCTACCCACTTAATTACAGACTCCCTTTTACAGTCTCTTACTAAGGGCTTGTTCTCGCACACACCCATTCACTTGCATATTTCAACAAGTTTATCAATGCGAGGTATAGGATATTTATTTTTATAGTGCACTGATTTAGGCCTCTATAATATACACACAACCTTAGAGGACCATCTTTCTTTTTCTGAAATTATATAGGGGCTCCCCAAGCTAATACACTAGGTCGTACAAAATCTTGGTCTAAAGTTTCTTTAATTATTCCTTTAGTTCTATTACCTTTGGCACAGATGTAGGCCTAAGGGATTCTAGCTTACTTTTAACAAAGGAGGTTTCATGCCATTAACAAACCTTCTTAACAGTTGTTCATTGGTCATGTTAGGGGCATACTTAGAAAGTCTGATGAATTCCTCATGGTAAGCTTCTATTGGAAAATTTCTTTATATGCAAGAGAATAATTCACTCATTTTTATATGGTTGTATGTGGGGATAAGATAGAGGCTCTTTAGCATGTCCTTAATTTGAGTCTAAGAAACACCATCATCATTTGGATTCTAAGTTTGTCACATCAAGCTGATTTCCAGCAACTTTTGGTAGGAGAAGGGCCATAGTAGCTTTTTTTGCTTTGGTATGTAATGTACTCCCCCATGGATCCCATCCACTCTTCTAGACTTTCCTCGGCATTACATCGACTCTGGTTGTTGAGACTTATGTAGAAGATCTCTTAGATCCATCGTCCATAGCTACACCACATCGGGTCAAGGGGAAAAACAACTCATTCTTTTTCTTGCATAGTTCTGAAAAAAGTAATAGAATCATTTTTATACTTATTCAATTTATTCACACTTAGTAAAATATTTCTCGTCATAAGAGAAAAACTACTTATCACTAATTTTATTATTAGGATATAAACTCCCTTAATTATTTATATAGAATGGCTCTTTACCTTTCTTCCAGGTATTATCCCCATGTTGTCTTTGACTAAACTGGGTGGCCATGGGTGCCATTACCCTATGCTCATTAGATTGAGCTAAAAGACAATCAAGTCTATGATCATATTCTTTTTCAGATAAGGAGTCATCAATTACCCTCTAAATCACATCCACATCTAACTCTCCTATCTTTTTACAAAGTAAAAGATTGGTGGACCAATGAGAAAACAGTCCAAAAGGAGCCTCAACAACAGAAGTAGCAAGGTTTCCAAGCCAAGTATTTGTCCTTTAATTTTTGAAGAAGTGTTGCTTATATCAAGCCACACCTTCTCATTAAATTTCTACCTCGAATCTATCGGCGACTCTTTGAAAATATAAAAATTCTACAGGTTTATGAGGGTTGGGTTTGATATGTCTTTAGAGTACCATGACTGGAACCTAGATTTTTAGATAACATAATCACTTTTCTTAGGCTTAAGTCTTAAAAAAAGAAACTCAACCTCTTTATTTATTAACAAGAAACTTATATACAATATAACCTCAATACAAGTCAACAAGTAAAAAAATTTCACTTATTGAGGAGTGTCTCATTTTCTATCCCAATGATATTGCTCTCTAACCCTAGGAGGAATTATAATTTTACTATGGGGGTAGGTGAACATGAGAATTTGCTTCATTCTTGAATTGTTAAGGGGTAAGATTCAGGGCTCCATCTAATACATAGGGCAAGACAAAGCCTTCCCAATCCATCTTTTTACATAGAAGTATATTATCTGATAACTTGCTAAAGTAATCTTACCTTGTGGGTAAAAGTCAACAAATCCTTCACATCTTAATAAAAGCAAAGCTTTCACTCTTTTAGGATCTGCTACTATAAGGTCCCTCCCAAACCACGTATGTACGTGTCTCTTTTAATATAGATTTCAAGAAGGAAAGAGAGCGCACTTAGAGAAGAGTGAGACAATAAGGCTAGATAAAAGAAATAAGAAGATAAGAATAGTTCTATTAAGAGATAAGTATCTTCAAAAATAGAAATTTGAATTTAGGTGATAGGAGATCGTATTTAGAGTACTTTTACATATCTAGAGTCCATGCATACTAAAAATGTGAAAAAGCAACACGTTTCTAAAGATGGCGCGTTTGTGGCTATATACAGACGTTTTTGCCTATTTTGCTTGTGTTGGCTTGTAGACTAGATGTCTTCCGGTTCTTTTGACTGGTTATATGACCATATTCTAAGTTTTTATCAGAGAGTTATGGCCGAGACAATTTGCTGATTCTGTCAGGGTCTCTACACAAAGAAAACTGTAAGAAGGTAGCAAGTAGCCTCAAGGTAATCCTAGAGCTTGAGATGTATATATCCCTTCATTCTTATCTAATATCTTATAAGAGAAGGTTAGAGGAAGAGATTAAAACTCCATAGCTTTTCTTTTAGAGAAAGAATAGTATGCCGTAGCCCTGTAAGAGAAGGCTATTTTGCCATAGACCTTAGAAAGAGAGAAGAGTCACAGTACGAGTAAGAGGAGATAAAGCTTGGGGATGATTGGATGATTTCAATCGTAAGACAAGGTATTAGAAGACTCTATTCTCATATGTCAAGTTATAAAGCTCTTGTTAAAACGAGCAAAGGCAACGATAAACAACAAATTTCTATAAGGTATATACATATTTTGTTTTTCAATTATATATCATTCTTAGGGGTTGGGGTATGGCCCCGGCTTCTCTATTAATTATTAATAGTGATCTATTTGATTGATTTACTATTTAAAGTTTGTATTATTTTAAACAACAGCATATGCCTTAATAAAGAATGTCTTATCGCAATCTCAAGTTATGTGTCTAGATATTCATGTCAAAAAAATGTTAGTATTTAAAGATGAAAAGATGTTAGAATGGTTTAGTAAGTCATCTGAATATGCAATTAGTATGTTAAAAGTCAGTCCTAAATATTTTTTCTGACGTGAACAACCAGTTGAGTTTTTTAAGGCATGAATATTGGAGATATTCATGTCAAAAATTGCTTTTTTTTTTGCCAAGATTAATGTATATTTGTACTACAGTCTATTATGATGAAGTAAAGTTGGCAATTCATGTAATTTTTAAGATTTTTGTGGTTTACCACAAATGACTTTTTGAGAGATAATCATGTCAATTAAACATTAGTTTTATGGTACAAAATGATATTAGATGAATGCACTGGGGTTAGGAGATGAAAGATAAGATAAATGATGATTTCTTGAGAATTTCACTTGGTGTGAAAAACCAGTCTGGTTTTTCACAGTCCTAAATATCCTAAGATATTCATGTCAAAAATTTTATCACCGAAAGGATAAAGAAGTGCATGGCACTACTTAATAAAGTGTGAATGGTTAAGAAAAGATGTTTCCCCTTGATTTGCTCAAATAATTTTAGCATGAAAAACTAGTTTGGATCTTCACCACCACTCAGATATTTCAGTTTGTAGTTTTTAGGAGGGTTTAAGGAGAGTGTAAATCACAAAATGGGATGGTGGATAGCAGGATTGTCTTTGACATGAGATTTTAGGGTTTCTACCCTTTGGGGATGTACGGCCAAGAAAGACATAGTGGGTGGGGGCCGGATTCAAAAACTAACAAAGAAGAAATGGACATGTTCATGGCACACAGAAGACATTGCTAGGACAATAACAAGTTTCATTGAGAGAGAGAAAGACAATGTGATGTTTCACATTGAGCAACAATGAGAGAACACTTTAACCATAACAATGATGATAACTCAACCACAGAAAGTAAAGCAAGGCATGAGTGCCTCCTATCTCGTGTTACAACGACGATGCGTGGAAGAGAACAAGGATTTGAAGGTGATGAAGCATCTCCTATCCGGGTGTCCAAACATGTTTATTCCCTTCAGAGTAGTCCTGTGTCTTCAAGAGGTTCACAAGGACATTGCTTTCTAGTTGGTTAGCTTGAAGTATGACGCTTCTTGAGAGCGGTTGGAGAGGTCACCACATGATTGGACTTTCTCAATGGAATGGTTTCTTTGATCATCCTTTGAGCTCGAGTAACTTTGAGCTTCTGCCAAAGATGAGCATTTATCAGTACCTTGGAACCAAAGTGGTCCCGTTATTTTGTCTTCTCTCGTGTGCATCTGGATAGTTTTCTCCTTGCATTGAATGGAGCAATTGGTTGCCTCAATCCATGCTCTTTTCAACCATATCTACTCTTCCATATAACAACGACAAGTATAACATAAATGTTTTCGACCATAGAATTATCGTTGACATGGATTTAAACTTTTAAACAACCTTCAACCTTTGCCATACTAGCATGGAAACTACGAGCACTTGCATTTGTTGGTTCCACATCTAGTTTACCCAAAGCTTCATATCGATGGCCACTTCAAGCTGTGAAGCTTAGTACAAGGTAGCTTTTATAGCGATTGTGGAGTGTGCATGGCTCGAACGCGCCTTTTGGCAAATCCTGGTGTTGGACCACAATCTCCCACCTCTATCTTCATCAACAGCCAGAGTGTATTAGCCGTTTGGAAAACCCAATGTTTCATGTTCATAAAGCACAGGTGCATTTCATTATGTCAAGGAGAGGACAACTGCAGGAGATATTAGCCTAGCTTATGTCTCTACACACGATAATGAGACATACATGGTAGTGATGAGAGGATGTACGCTAATAATGGGCCAAGCCACTCGTCTATAGACACACACACACACACACACACACACGTATAAATACACTAGCTCTAAGATACTCATCACTCTAATGGCAATTTTTTGGAAGTTTTCTCTATGGTGTTCTCACAATATACAAGTCTCATAAATGTTCTTAAATTCTAAAACACACAAATAGGTTTTTGAAAATATATAAACACTAAACTTTGATACTTTAAATGTTCAAGACATTAACTATCTTGGATTTGTTGTCCACATAACACACTTTGTGCTCAAGGATGAAGACATCAAGTTTCTACAACTCTTAGCAATTCACAAATGTTCATGGTTGTTAGCTTTCAATAAAGGTCCTAGGAGGAGGTAACACAAAAAATAAGTTAGAAACACCTTCGCTTTCACAAGGGAACACGAGTCCACATATGGACACATTTTATTACTTGTGCCTACAACTCAATGACACACACATCATTATAGCTTGTGTCTACTAAACTCTTAGGCTCATAACATTCAAATGGCTACCAAAGTTGTTGATGCTGAAATGGATGGAGAAAAGCCTCTAAGAAGGATTAAAAAAAACCATGACCACAATTACAAGAAGCCAACTTGAACTTGAGATTCAAAAACTTCGCTTATCGTTTCAATGAGAGAAACATAAACCAATGGATAATGCCAATCCAATCTTTAGGTACATACCCTTGCGATATGAATATACTTCATTAAACTTAGAACCTTATTCAACACCTTGTTGAGCTTACCCAGCTTGTACTCTAAATGCCCGAGGTGTTTGATCCCATCATTGCTTGAATGGCATTGCTTAACCACAAGATTATCAAACCACATAGTAATATTAAAAGTTGGGTGCTGGTTATCTCAATACAAAAAGAGTGAGCGAAATTTTCATGTGTCAAAAAAAATCAATACAAGAAGAGTGAACTCCTAACAAATTTACTTTGCAAGGAGGGTGAACTCTTATTATCCCCCATGTGTAAGACCTCATAATTGATTTCTAACAGGACTAATTAAATGCTCTTATAGCTAGTTGGCTTGCTGCAATCATCATAGTTAGTAGTGCTCTTGTCTACTCTTGTTTGAACCTCTCTTTCCAAACCAAAAATGGCTATTTGCATACAATCTTTGATGGGTATTCAGCCTCTCAATCAAAAGTCAAAATAAGCCCAAACCACCCTTTACCCAAACTTTAACAGCAAAATCTATCACCCATGCTTGGATCTCAAAACAAAATTTCCAATCACATCAGTCACCAACACGTTCGTATTCTTCTACTCCCTACTTAAGCGGCTTCCTCCGCATCTAGAGTCACTTCTTTGCTTGTTTTCCAGTCTAATGAGAACCGAATTGTCTGCCATAACCCACCATTGGCAAATTGAAGTAGGAAAGCTCGAACCCAAATTGGATACTTGGGTGCAGTGGCTTTTGCAAGTGCAAAAAATAGCCCCACCGCCACAAGATGCCATGGCAATGCACCATCCTGCTGAAAATCACACAATTAAGGATTGAAACTTGAAGACCGAATACTATCACTATTTGCAACTAGTACAGAAATCATCAAATTGGATGAAAAAAAGGGGAAGAGCATGGCATGTGTGCGTGGATGAGTGTGTGTGTGTGTGCGCGCGCGCATGCGCACGTGTGCGTGTTTGAGAGAGACAGGGGGGGGGGGATGAAGGGGGAGATATGTGTGCGTGTGTGCCCGTACGCGCGCGCACGCGCGTGCGCGCGCGCGTGAGAGAGAGAGAGAGAGAGACCTGAAAATCAGTGCCGAGGGTTGAAGCGGTTTCTTTTAAGATTCCGGCCAGCACAGTGCCTGCAAGCAATCCAATGGGTATAAACAGCTCTTTGCCCACGGAAACTGTGAAAACAACTTCACTCAAGGCAGTAACAACCAGTATGGGAATGACGAGCCATTTCCCAACACCCCAAACAGCATTTGCAAGATGCTGCATCAGTTCAGTGGAAAACTTATCCCATGGGAAAGTCTGAAATGGGGCAGAAACCCTTTGTAACAACTCAGATGCCCTAGACTGAAAGCTCTCCCCATGATGGTTGTTCCCCTCTGCAAGTGAAGCGCAAGAAACGGCACCATATTTATCAGGTCGTCCTTGTGTTCTTTGGAGCCTCTGCAAGTAGACCAATAATTCAAACATATTGAGAACCTTATAACTTAATTTTGAGAAATTTTTAGATAGATCAAAATTATACAATTAAAAAACATTGGAAAAAAAAATCAAAAACACAACAGTGAAGTAGAGCATGATGGTCCCCTCCGAGGGTGACAGATATTACTAAAAGCTTTTTTGTACCAAAGATCCTATCCGTGAACTGTGAAGAGAAGCTCCTCCCAGAGCCCACTCTCACGACCTCAAAGCAAGGTCACTGTACAACAACCCTCTCAGTTCAGTGCTTGATTCATTCATGTCAAAGTCTCCACTTATACAGTCAAGTAGGGCTGGACAGCACCCCGGTGTCGGGCAGGACAGGCAGATTTTTGCAAAACGGTTAGCATCCTCAAGTATTTTACAATTGTTGTTCCTCACCTGAAGCTTATGATCTGTGGACAATCTCCACATAAAAAATCCAAGTATGGTGACTGCATCCACATGCATCGCCATTGCCTGCAACTCTCTAAACTTGTGCGAGTACGTGTTGAAAGACATGGTCTTCATATCCAACTCTGTAAACCTGGATACCACGTCATACTCATCCTCCGCCTGGAGGAACTCATTCCTGAACATCTGCTCAAAACCAGTCCAAAAAATAGGCTTGTTCCGAAGCTCTCTCCACCATGACAAGGCTTTCTCTTTCTGGAGACCCTCCACCATCTGAATCTTCCGAGCACTCTAGAGGATGGAATTCGAAGCGAACATTCCACCTCTTAAGCCATGCATCAACCACTTTTTGAGTTCTCTCCTTCTTTTCTCCCGAAAAAACCTCTACGTTGAAGAAAGGAGCTGCTGAAACCTGCTCTACAGGTGTGGGAGTAGTCACAACCGCCTTCTGCAGTATAATGACCTGTTGATGCAAGAGAGTAATCTCCTTATGCAAATTGGCCATCTCACTTCTCTGCTTCTTGAGGGTAGGAATTTCTGCTCGGAGCTTCTGCATCGAAGTAAGTTTTCTCAACCACATCTATCTCCTCTTCCACCACTACTGTATGCTGCTCATGAGCATAAGCATGGCTGGGTTCCCCAGTTTCTTTCCCTTTTTCTTCGTGTTCCTGCTCATGATCTGACAAATCATCGATAAAGGAGAGGGGCTGGGGTGTCGCCTGGGTAAGAGAGATGGAAAAAAGAAGAAAGACACAAGGGTTCTAACTATGTTGCTGCAAAAAGAAAAGGATTGATAATGTGCAAGGGGAAAACTACATAATAACTGTAGAAAAAACTGAGATCACTGCGTAAACCACTTAAATCTTCCCCATGCTCTGTGTATAAGAAGAGAGGTGCGAAATATGCTCTCGAACTGTTTTGTCCCATGCTAATCACTGAGAAGAGTCCTTTTTTTTAATGGTTTTAACATATACATTGTCATATGCATAGAGTGTATCTACAATGTGCAACACGCATACAAGACTAGCTTCGAGGCTTGGGGTAGCTTGGAGCTTGGAGCTAGGCAGGCAGATTGGCGAGTTGGGCTAGGGATGGACTGACGGGCGGGCGCCCATGCGTGGACGCCCGGTAACCGGCCAAGAGCCTATAAAAAGGGTGGCTTGGGTCAGTCAGAGTCTCGCAAGGCTACCTGAGATCAGGAGCTTGGATCTAGTGCAGACGTGCACCTACTTCATGCAACCAAGGCCAACAACAGTTTCGAGGCCTGCAAGGGTAGCTCCGTGGCAATATGGGACGCCAAGGAGTAGAGACTGGTTGGTACGTCTAGCCAGTTAGCTCAGCTCGTGGCTCGGTGGGGACAGCCACGTCTTGTGGGCTTTGTCCACAGCTGTCATGGCTCGGAGGTGAGTCGGGCATGCACCCCCTTTACAGTTTATGGCTTTGTTTTGCAAGTTTCAGGTCTTGTTTTAGGATTGCTCTACGAGGAGACCTTGGGGTTTTGACAGACCGACAGCGGCTTCAGGAGACACTAACCTTGGAGGTGTAAAATAAATTAAGGCATAATTTTTTAAACTTGGTTCTGCCTCCCAATCTCACCGTGTTATTTGGGAGGAGCCATTGTCAACTCCATTGAGATGCTTGCATCTCCACTTTTTTATCATTGTGTTGGAAAGGGTTGGTTGGAAACTTGGGAAAGGCCACATTTGTTTGAATGGCACTTCACATTAAGCTTCAAAGGTGGAGAGTGCCGTATTGCACCATGTTGACATACCTATGTGCAACGGGATACATTTTCATGTGGAATGGAAGACATTAAAGGTTCGATTAGCAAGCAATGGCCTACAATGGAACTTTCTTCTATAAAGGCTCAGTGCAAGGCAACATGCTTTGCTTCATGTGAAGAAATTTGGTTGGGTGCCGCTCAAAAAGGAGAGAATGTTGTTGTGTAATAGTCAAGGTTGCATCGAACCTAGTGTTTGATGCTCGCACGTAGCACATTGAGATACATTATCATGATGCACGATTCTTATCATGGATTGAGATCTTGAGCTTGTCTATTGCCCGACGATAGAGAATTATGCAGATATTTTTACAAAGGCGAGATTTGCTGGAGTTCCATCTTTATCGATGCTGCGTTAGACCAAAGAGGTAGTTTACCTATGGGCGGACATTGAGGGGCCTTCTATTTATGGTGAACACCAAGCCATTCCTAGTTTAGACAAAGTATAATTTGGCGGTATTGAAGCGGATTTATTTGTGGATTGATTGCTTGGGTCAAAGTTGAGTCACCTCATGGGGAAAACTTGCTCTACAAGACCCGAAATATGCAAAACAAAGCCATAAACCGTGAAGGGGGTGCAGGCCTGACTCACCACCCAACCATGATAGCCGTGGGCAAAGCCCACAATACCTAGTTGTCCCCATCGAGACACGAGCTAAGCTAACTAGCTAGACGTAGCGACCAGTCTCTACCCCATGATGTCCCATACCGCCACAGAGCTACCCTCGCAGGTCTCGAGACTGCTACCGACCTCAACTGCATAAAGCAGGTGCACGTCTACACTAGATTCAAGCTCCTGACCGCAACTTGGCCGATCACCAAGCGTCCACACATGGACGCCCGCTCGTCAGTCCATCCCTAGCTCAGCTTGCCAATCAACCTGCCTAGCTCCAAGCTACCCCAAGCCTCAAAGGTAGTCTTGTGTGCGTGCTACACAGAGTAGATACACTCTATGCACATGACATACTCCCCTTCTTCTGTCAAATCCCTAGAGTGTATCTACCGTGTGCAGCACGCACACAAGACTAGCTTCGAGGCTTGGGGTAGCTTGGAGCTAGGTGGGAAGATTGGCGAGCTAGGCTAGGGATGGATTGACGGGCAGGCATCCATGTGTGGACACCCAGTGAATTTTATGTGTTTGCAGGTGGTAAGTGTACACACTCAAAACCTTATTTAATTATTATTTCTTTGTTTACTAAAGTCTATGGTTGCAAGTTCACATTCATTAAAGATTGGGTGGACAAACTTATAATTTATAAGAGGGTTCACATCGGGTTGGACTATTTTAATGAACCGGGACCAATTTTTAGGTTTGGCCCCTCGAGCATGGACCAGAAACCCACGAGTTGCTAAAAGTGACCCTAGGGGCTATTTTTGCAAGACACGAGTTGCTTTTCTGGGTGCTTGGGGTGTGGAGCAAGGCAAGGGCAACCAAGAGAGCTGGTCTACTCATGCAACATAGTCCTAATTTTTACAGCGCTCTTGATTCAGAGAAGGTTTCTTGTTAGAGGACATGGCTTCAAGATATTTCTCTACTGCTACTCCTACTCCACTCCAGCACCTTCACTGCCTAGATCCCCTACTGCCGCTCCCTAGGTGGTTCCTCTTCCCAATCTTTCTTCTCTGAGTTTCTCTCATCCAGGTCTTGCTTCCACCCCTACCTATATACCATCCTACAATCCTCCCCAAGTTAGTGACTCCATGAAGCTTCTAACAACCAACTATCATACTTGGTCTTTCTACACTCAATTATTGCTAGAAGGAGCCGGTGTGTGGATGTCCATCTCCACACCTCACTTGGTGGACCCTGCTTTGGAAAGCATATTGGATGCTCGGGCCCGTCTTATCATCATGCATTGCATGACTCCGTCTATACAGGCACAGTTTATCTCTCTCTCTCTCTATATATATATACCTAGATGAATCCAGGAATGTTGGGTGTTGGACTCACACACTCACACACACAAACCTGCACATTAGGGTTAGGTGCAGGGTAGAGAAGCTCACACATAGAAATGAGGGAGAGAGAGAGAGAGCCAAAAGTGTGGTATCCACAAAATGCAAGTCAACCCTTGCATGTGTGCCACATCCATATAATATAGAAGTACAAAATATTATATGTTAGAGTGTCCTTTCACACTTGATGTCCAAGGGGAAAAACCACATGGAAAAAAGTGCCCTTGGTTAAGCCCTGTTCACACATAGCACTACCATAAGTGAGCATATGCCTACAAATCCCCCCTGTAGTGGAAGTGTGAACCTGTACAAGGTAGCAGATCACTCTCTGTATGAGAGTAAGCCCAAAGCTTTGCGGAAAGCTTCGAACTTTTCTCGAGGTAAAGCTTTTGTGAATAGATCTGCAACATTATCCTGTGTAGGGCAATAAGATAAACTGATCTCCCCTACATGTAACCTCTCTCTGACATAGTGATAATGAATCTCTATGTGCTTGGTACGTGCATGAAATACTGGATTTCGTGCCACGGCCATAGCACTCTGGCTATCAGTGAGAATGGTGGTGGGTGTCTGCTGACACTCACGAAGATCAGCCAATAGTCTCCTCAACCATACACAATCTACTGTAGCTGTAAAGACTACCCTGTACTCAGCCTCACAAGTAGATGTAGCAACAGTGGGTTGCTTTTTACTCAACCAAGATATGCATGAACTGCCAAGAAAAAAACAATTCCCACTGGTGGATTGCCTGGTATCATAATCACCAGCCCAATCTGAATCACTGTATGCATAAAGCTGCAAGCTGCCCCCCCTAGGATAGAACAAACCAAGATCTAAGATAGCGAAAAATGCGTTTGACTGCTTGCCAATGCTTTGTGCCTGGACTGTGCATGAATTTGCTCAACAAAGACACCCCAAAAGATATGTCTGGCCTCATGTTACACAAGTAAATGAGGCATCCCACTGCCTGGCTGTAAATGCCGGCCTCAAAAGGCTCTCCAATATTATGCATAGTAAGCCGTACACCTGGTTCTACCAGAGTAGAAATGGGCTTACATTCATCCATGTGAAACCTTTTTAGCAAACCTTTTATATATTTAGTTTGCTGCATAACAATGCCATCATCTGTATGCATAAACTATATGCCGAGATAGTAGTGTAAAGGCCCCAAATTTGACATATCAAATTCAGCTTTCAAATCAGATTTGAAATCTGAAATTTGTGCTTTGCTAGTACCTGTAATGAGCATGTCATCTACATACAAGATGACTATGAGAATATCGGCATTGGTTTTCTTCACATATAATGTGCTTTCAGCTGGACTATTCTCATAACCTTGGCTGGTTAGATGAGCATGTATCTTATCATACCAAGCTCTTGGAGCTTGCTTCAACCCATACAATGCTTTGTGCAACCTGCATACTTTATGTTCCTCACCAGGAACAACAAAACCAATGGGCTGATTTACATATACTTCCTTCTGTAAATCCCCATTTAAGAATGCAGTTTTGATATCCAATTGATGCACTTTCCATCCTTTATGGGCAGCCAATGCAATCACTGATCTTATTGTGGTCATTCTCGAAGTAGGAGCAAAAGTCTCTTCATAATCTATTCCCTTTTTTTGGGAGTAGCCTTTAGCCACAAGTCTTGCTTTGTACCTGTCAATAGTACCATCAGACTTTCTTTTGACTTTGTACACCCACTTTGTTCCAATTACATGCTTGCCTTTAGGCAATTCCACAAGATCCCATGTATTGTTCTTCATGATAGAAGAAATTTCAGCTTGCATAGCTTGCAACCAATGCTCATTCTCATGTGCTTCTTCATAAGAAGAAGGCTCTTCTGAATCAAAGAGACCACCCATTGCGAATGCAGACTCCCCACGATGTACATTCAAAGCATGGCTGGAACTAGCCCTTGTTCTACCTGTGAGTGGAGCTGCAAGTTTGCTTTCTTGCAAAGTTTTCAGCAACCATCTTGGCACTGACTTGGCTGTGTCTATGGCTGTTTGCTCTTCCCTGACAAGATCTTCCACTTCTTCCATAGAAGGGGGCTGAATGGCTGGCTGGTCCACATGTTCTACATGTGGATTTTCTTGTGTAGGGGCTGGCTGATCTGAATCCCCCCTAATTGCAATGGGTAAAAGTCCATCAAACATGTCCTGTAAGCCTGTATCATTGCTTTATACAAGCTGACCATGGGCTGTTCTGAATTTTCAGCAAATACCACATCTCTACTCACAAAAATCCTTCGTGTAGTTGGATTATAAAGACGGTATCCTTTGCTTTCATTGCTGTAGCCCACAAAAATGCATTTAATTGCTTTGTCATCTAGCTTTGTTCGGAGTTGTTCTGGCACATGTGCATATGCCAAACACCCATATAATCCACTGTTGGCTTTCGGCTATACCAAGCCTCAAATGGTGTTATGGTTTTCAAAGCTTTTGTTGGACACCTGTTCAACACATGAGTTGCACACATTATAGCTTCGATCCAAAATTTGTGAGGCAACTTTTGTGCTTTTACCATGCATCTTGCCATCTCCATGAGAGATCTATTTTTCCTTTCAGCTACACCATTCTGCTGCGGTGTGTAAGGCACAGTACATTGGTGTTTGATGCCCTTTTGAAGCATATAGTCCTTGAATGCATTTGACATGTATTCTCCACCTCTATCTGAGCGAAGTGTTTGGACTTTACATGCACACATATTTTCAGCCATTGCTACAAAGTGTCGAAAGCATGTAAACACATCTTCTTTTGCTTTCAAAGGGTAAGCCCAAGCAAACCTGGAGTAGTCATCAATGAATGTGACAAAGTAAAGATGCCCCCCTATGGATGGTGTCCGCATTGGACCACATACATCACTATGTATGAGCTGTAATTTACTTTCAGCTCTAACAGCTCCATCTTTGGGGAATGGTTTCCGTTGCATCTTTCCCAAAATACACCCCTCACATACATGTCTTGGCGGAGACTCAAGAGGCAGCATATTATCAACCATATGATGCTTCTGCAAAAGCATTAAACTCTGAAATTTACATGCCCAAAACGAGCATGCCATAGCTCTGCATCATGCATAGCAAGAGTGTGGGCAGCCACTGTATTTGCATCATAAGTGCGCTTGTCATAGCTGTCCAACTTATACAAGCCTTTGTATCGTGTTCCAGAAGTTACTATTTCAAACCCTTTGATGGGTCTTTTACCAAACACTTTCCATCTTCAAATTCAACCTTTAAACCTTGGTCGTTTATGGCTGAGACGGAGAGCAGATTTTTCTTTGTTCCTGGAACATACAATACATTTTTTATACATATATTGGCACCATTGGCTGCAATAAGTATGACATTACCAATTCCCTTTATTGGATATGCGGTATGATCTGCACATGATACAGTGCGGCCATTTGAAGCATAAACCAAGTGCTGAAATACATCTTTGCATGAAGTGATGTGGCTGGAAGCACCACTATCAAAATACCATGATGCATTCTGTCTGTCAGATGCAATGCAAGACATATCAGTGTCTGAAGCACTTGGTGTGTCACTAGTGCATGTGACCAAAAAAGTGTACTCTTCCTGGATTACATTAGCTGATTGATGTGCTTTGTCATCCGAAGAGTCTGCTACTGCATTGCCTGCTTCTTTCTTTTTCTCTTTTGCAATCCTTTTCCTACATTCACTGATGTAGTGACCAGGCTTATGGCAGTAGTGACATTTGCCCTTCTTTTTGGGCTTGTTTGCATCCCCTTTGTCAGACTTTTCACCACTAGAAGAGGGCTGTCCATGACCAGCCTTGCTAGACTGTTGTCCCCCATGCTTAAAGCTCTTTGCTTTACCCTTATCCTTGGCTGCACGGTGGCTCGATATGTTTGCTCTTGTTTGCTCTTCCTGCAAGAGTAAACCCACGAGCTCTTCAAAAGTGATGGGATCACCACCTCCTCTCATCGAGAGGTTGAGAGAGGTGTGAAAGCCCAAGTAGGAAGGCAGTAAAGAATGAAGAGTGTTGGTGACCATCTGTCTGTCTGGGATAACCTCATCAATGTTGAGCAATTGTTCCTGCAAATCTTTCACTTTGGTGAGATGATCTGCCATGGAGTCACCCTCATCCATAGAAAGAAGATCCAATTGCCTCTTCAAGTACGCAACTCTTGCCTCGTTGCGTACCTGATACATTGCTTCCAATGTGTCCCATGCAAGCTTCGATGTCTTGCACGAACGAATGTGCGGAATAATAGTCCTTTTCACTGAAAGGGCTATCAATGACATGGCCTGTGCATCTCTAGAGTCCCATCTCTTCTGCTCTTGTGTGGGAGCAGGATCTACATCAGGAGCTCTTTGAGCACCTCCCCTTTGAGGCGTGGCTGGCTGTATGGTAAGTGGGCGTGTGTCATCACCACACACGATGCCCCAAAGCCCTTTGGCTACTAGCAAATTACGGATCATAAAACTCCAGAGGGAGTAGTTAGATCCATCCAGCTTGTCCTCCTGGGTGAGCACACCAAATACATCTGTAGCATTCTGTGCCATGTCAACAAAATATATCTGCAAGCAAACCAAGCACCAATGTACACTACCAGGCAACCAAATGTCCTGTGCAAATGTATGCCTGCAAATCAAAGCAAGTGTAAACCTGCACCAAACTGTCCAATTACACCCAATGTGTATACATACGCGACAAATCGCAGCTGTAATGCCCAATTACATGCTCCAATCAGAAAATCCCCAATTTTTATGCACTCCAATCGCTTCAATGTGCATCTAATTGGCCAATTTTCACAAAAGCCCCAAATTTCTGCAAGTGAAAGAGGTTCAATTTGCCAATTTTGACCTCAATTTTGAAAACCCCCAAATTTCTGCAAATGAGAGAGGTTCAATTTGCTGATTTTGACCTCAATTTCGAAAACCCCCAAATTGCAGGCAAAGCAAAATTCCCAATTTTTTCAATTTGTCCTGAAATTGAGAAATCCCCCAATTTGCCTGAATCCTGTACCACCTGCAAGCTTCCAAATCTTCCTTTGTTTTCTTTGTTTTTTTTTTTTTTTTTTGTTTGCTGAAACAAAGGTACCTGGGCAGCAATGATGCACAGCCAGGGAAGTTGAAGCACGGAAGTACAGTCGAGAAGAGACCTGGGAGTCGGTGCAGGTGGAGACTCAACGAGCTGCAGGCGGGTATCTGTAGCCGGATGGAGACGTGAATAGAGTGTCGAGGAGCTGTCGGCAGGTAGACTCTTCTGTCGACGGGCAGCAGCCAGGTGGAAGCGAAGGTGAAACACGTAGAGGCGAATGGCAGGTGTTGACGGACAGGCGGGCGTGACCGATGCCGGTGGCCCCCTGCGTAGCAGAAGCGCTGGCGCGAACAGTGTTGACGATGCGCTGGCGTCGAACAAAGGCCACGAGTCAATCGTGGGCTAGCGCGCACGGAGGCCAGAGCAGACGGCGAGTACTGGGTAGACGGACGGAACAGCGACGGGGGCCTGGAACGGAGAGGTATGGACCGTCGACGTAGCAGAGACGGCCTGGACGGAACGGCGGGGCGACACAACGGTGGGCTGGCGGCTGCTTCGACGGGTCGGAGGCGCACGTGGGCGTCGTCGAAGCTGGGCGACGGCGGGCGTCAGTCGGGAGCAGAACGGCCGTCGACGGGGACGCAGCGAAACGGGCCTGGCGACGGATGGAGCGCTGACGTGCTCGGAAGCGTGTCGGAGCTGGTCGGCGCCAGTACTGGGGCGCCGGCTGCAGAGGGAGCGCCGCCTGGGAGGCTGGGCGGAGGTGGTGGGCTCCCCACTAGTGCCACCCGAAAGTGGTGGCTGGACGGAGGAGCTCCGACGGAACCAGACAATCCGGCGACGGAAACACAGCGGCGACGGAATTCGACGGACGGAACCACAGTAGCGACGGAATTTTGCAACAATTTTTCCAGCAGCAGAATATCAGGGCCAGCTCCCAGCTCCCAGCTCTGATACCAAATGTTGGGCGTTGGACTCACACACTCACACACACAAACCTGCACATTAGGGTTAGGTGCAGGGTAGAGAAGCTCACACACAGAAATGAGAGAGAGAGAGAGAGAGAGAGAGCCAAAAGTGTGGTATCCACAAAATGCAAGTCAACCCTTGCATGTGTGCCACATCCATATAATATAGAAGTACAAAATATTATATGTTAGAGTGTCCTTTCACACTTGATGTCCAAGGGGAAAAACCACATGGGAAAAAGTGCCCTTGGTTAAGCCCTGTTCACACATAGCACTACCATAAGTGAGCATATGCCTACAAGGAACATGTCCAAATTCACCTTTTAGGAACGTGCATGTTATATACTCATGGTAGTCAACCCACAAGACTATGTAACTATCAACTCCATTATGCATAGTATGGACTAGATACTACGACATCCCCACTAGCGTTATCAGTGCCCAATAGTGCGTGTAGAACTCTGTATCAAGATATGCTCTCACACACGCACTCCACACACACACACACACACACACACAAGAGCATATATTGACACTAAGGCCTTCGTACTGAGTTTCTGTCAAACCTCCGGAGATGCAAGGCAGACCCACCCATAACGAAGCCTAGCACCAAGGGAAGTAGCAAATAGAAAGAATTAGTACAGCAAATAAGTAGTTGATAGGACAACTGCACCGCTAAAGATAGAAAGAATAAGCACAATATCAACTCGCCGCAATTCGGACGAAAAATTCACAATGTCCGCTAATACGGCTAAATTATATACCTTCATAAGGTTAAAAAAAACTGAACTTACGAATTGAAAGATTTGAGAAAGAAATAATAGTGAAGAAGGACAAAGACAAAAACAAAGCATTTGAAAGATCAAAAATAAATAAACTAACAAACCTAGCTACTAAGGAGGAGAAATCAAAAGATAATATCAAACGAAGACTTTTTATTAAGACATTAACCAAAAAAAAAACAAAACAAAAAAAAAAAACAAGAAACGAGAAAACAAGAAAACAAAACAAAACAATTACATGAATGAAAGAAACTTTAAAAAACAAAAAATAAAAAACACACACAAAAGCATACACACTTCTTCTCATGGGCATACTCAGCCATGATAGAGACTAGCACTCAAAGTCTGCTCTAAGGTATAACAACAAGGAATCACAAAACATAGGAAAGAACCAAACTAAGTCTATATTAAGCTAGAGCGAGAAAGAATTACAAAAAGACTAAACAAGGCCTACTATAAGTTAAAACAACAAACCCTACTCTAAGCTAGAACAAGCCACTTTTACAAAAAAAGACCACTGAATTATGAATTAAGTGGGCTTTTCAGCTCCCAACTTCTATAAAACTTACTCCTTATGATTTTAAACATTCCAAAAGCTGAAATACCAAAGATAAACTTACTACGATTCGTGAAAGAATAAACCTTTTTAAAAATCTTATAGGAACTATAACCTTTTTTGATAATACGTGTAACTCGCGACGGGTGCCCGGGGGACTAGGGCCTTTGACACACTTGTTGATACCATCAATGCATATTAAAACATTTAAACATAAAAGCTGGACAAAACATCCACAAATGCTGAAAATGGAGCTTGCACGTGTGACACCACCCACATAGAGGCCGGAATGGGCCGACCCCCCCCTTGGAGTATTTTATTACCCAAGGAGAATAATATCATGTACAAGCTTTGAGGACCTTACTCTCCCCACAGGAGATGCCGGATTATCCATATACAAATGCCATAACACAACCCAACACGAGGCAACCAAGCCAAAACATAGGCTGTAGAAATGTCGAGCATAATCCATATACCTCCGTGTGGGTACTGATTCTTCCCCAAAAACCACGGGTCTTCATGCAATAGAGCTGGTACAGCAAGTACAACTCTCCATTCAGCCGGTACAACAGGTACAATGGCTGGTACAATTGGTACAGTGGATGGTATAGCCGATACGGTGGCTGGTACAGCAGGTACAACATGTAAAGTGACTAGTACAGTAGGTACAGTGGCTGGTACAGCAAGTACAAAAGTTGGTACAACCAGTACAATGGGTGGTACAGCAAGTACAACAAGTACAAGGACTGGTACACCCAGTACAATGGCTGGTACAGCAGATACAAAGGCTGGTACAACAAGTACAATGGCTAGAAATCATAATAAATGATTAAATACCCTGGCCTTCAGTATTTCTTCGCGATGGAAGCCCCCAAAACAGTCCCCAACAAATGGTATTCTTCATGGGCAGCCTTCAAGTGAGAGAGAAAGAGACTAGCCATCATTAGGGCAGCCTGACGGTGGTAGAGGCTAGTATGCAGCAAGAGAGCCTCCATTAATGAAGAGAGAGAGCTCCAATTTATAGATTTGGGTCTCCCATGAGCTAAAATGGCAAGAGAAGGCTACAATGACAAGTGGAGAGCCACACAATAGCTGAAGTGACAAGTGTGAGGCCACTTGTCTCACTTTGATCCATTTTCTAACAAGTGTTAGGCCCCTTGTCTCACTTTGGTCCACTTTCTTGCCACATGTCCCAATCTAAAAGATGGGTCCTTCCATAATCTTTACCTCTAAAAATATCCCAACTAGTAGACATTCTGTCATAGGCACTTTGCCAACTCTTGGTATCTGCTCAATTCCAGATGTAATGACGCGAACAGAATTTCCATCGAAGTCGGGCCAAAAATAGCGACTCTCCTAAATTTTAGGAGTGTGGTCCTTTGTATTCTAGGATAATCCCCCATTCCCAAAGCTTGTACTTTCCAAATATTTAAACATCCTGGAGTCCAACAGACCCCTTTCATACTGGGAAATGTCCAGGCTAGTGACATCCTCCCCAACTTCTTAAAAGTTGTCCACAACTTTAAGCTTCAAGCCATATATTCAAGATATAATCATGTCCCATCAAGTGGGCGAGACGAGACAGTCTCAAAAATCCAATATAACTGAAGAATCCATGTCCCAAAGAAATGGGTGAGACTAAATAAGTCTCCATAATGCCAATATCAAAATCATGTCCCAAAATAAATGGGCGAGAATTCCATGGAAGATATGCTAGACACAAGCAGAAGAGCCAATTGTGTCTCAATCACCAATATCAATGAGATAATCATATGCCAATGAAAATCACCAACCAGGTGCTAAGACACTTAAATAAGTGCCATGCACAAGAAAATAGTGCCTCGCAGATCCTTTCTCCCAATCCCAATAGTTCCCATGTTCTCCCATACAATCCCAACTCTAATCAACAAGCATGGTGTGGAAACAATGAAACACTCAATCCACAATCGCAACACGAATCCACGTGTATGGTGAAGTGTTCATTGAATTGCCCTCCACAATCCCAACATAAATGCACATGCATGGTGAGATGAACAATGAACCTCTTGGCCTCTGTATGGGGAGATAGTGATTCTAATATGGCATAAAGATAAATAAATCCGTGCCCCAAATAAATGGGCGAGACAAAACAGTCCCATAAGTCCAGATATCATAATCCAAGCTCAAAGCACACAAACATGTGCCAATCCACATGACCCTTGGCGTACACATAAGTCCCTTGCCAACCAGGTATCATGTCCACTTTACCACTTGCACTCCGTGTTGGTACTCTGGCCACACACCTTGGATGAGAGGTGGGCTCAAGTAACAAGATAAAACAATCACTCGCAGGCATAGATAACCTGATGTTCCATAAGCATTTCTGCTACACATAGTTTATAGGCATTTCGGCCACCAACTCACACTACCCTCTCAAGTGCCCATGTTCTCTTCCATCTGTTCTCTATTGTTCCACCCAGATATAGTAGAAACAATCTTCAAGAGAGCACGTAGGATAAGAGAACACTACACACGGCATGTTGTGCTCGACACTACCCTCTCAAGTGCCCATGTTCCCTTCCATCTACTCTCTACTGTTCCACCCACACATGGTAGAAACAATCTTCAAGAGAGCACGTAGGACAAGAGAACACTACACAGGATATGTGAACCATGAGTTTCATAATTCCATTGCATCCCAAATAATGGGAGCCAAAAAAATTAATCCATAAACCTGAGAATGGATCCAAATCCCTAGAAAAGAAGTCCAAGAATCCATAGACCTGTATACCATAACTCTTACCACATACTCCGTGCTAACCACACACCTTGGAGTAGAGGTGGACTTTATCCATAAAAGCATCATATCCATGAGATATCCAAAGATTTCTTCTCTATAAATTCGGACAGATTCGTCCATAGAAATTGCTTGTGAAGCCCAATATCTATATAAATCTCATCCAAGAAAGAAATCTCCATAGATATAATCCATCCCAATAAAGGGAGCCATAAACAATGTTTCCCTGAAACCATCTCAAGGCAAACAACACCACCTTTCTCCTTGACGGGGCAGGTGCCCGGGGGACTAGGACCTTTGACACACTTCTTGATACCATCAATGCATATTAAAATATTTAAACATAAAAGCTAGACAAAACATCCACAAATGCTGAAAATGGAGCTTGCACATGTGACACCACATAGAGGCCGGAATGGGCCGACCCTCCCCTTGGAGTATTTTATTATCCAAGGAGAATAATATCATGTACAAGCTTTGAGGGCCTTACTCTCCCCACGAGAGATGCCGGATTATCCATATACAAATGCCATAACACAGCCCAACACGAGGCAGCCAAGCCGGAACATAGGCTGTAGAAATGCCGAGCCAACAACATAATCCATATACCTCCATGTGGGTACTGATTCTTCCCCAAAAACCACGGGTCTTCATGCAATAGAGCTGCTACAGCAAGTACAACTCTCCATTCAGCCGGTACAACAGGTACAGTGGCTGGTACAGCAAGTACAATGGCTGGTACATTCGGTACGATGACTGGTACATCAAGTACAACAAGTACAAATGTTGGTATAACATGTACAGTGACTAGTACAATAGGTACAGTGGCTCGTACAGTAAGTACAAAAGCTGGTGCAGTCGGTACAATGGATGGTACAGTAAGTACAACAAGTACAAGGACTGGTACACCCAGTACAATGGCTGGTACAACAGATACAAAGGCTGGTACAACAAGTACAATGGCTAGAAATCATAATAAATGATTAAATACCCTTGCCTTCAGTATTTCTTCGCGATGGAAGCCTCCAAAACAGTCCCCAACAAATGGTATTCTTCATGGGCAGCCTTCAAGTGAGAGAGAAAGAGAGTAGCCATCATTAGGGCAGCCTGTAACGGTGGTAGAGGCTAGTGTGCAGCAAGAGAGCCTCCATTAATGAAGAGAGAGAGCTCCAATTTATAGATTTGGGTCTCCCATGAGCTAAAATGGCAAGAGAAGGCTACAATGACAAGTGGAGAGCCACACAATAGCTAAAGTGACAAGTGTGAGGCCACTTGTCTCACTTTGATCCATCCACTTTCTTGCCACATGTCCCAATCTAAAAGATGGGTCCGTCCATAATCTTTACCTCTAAAAATATCCCAACTAGTAGACATTCTGTCATAGGCACTTTGCCAACTCTTGGTATCTGCTCAATTCCAGATGTAATGACGCGAACAAAATTTCCATCGGAGTCGGGCCAAAAATAGCAACTCTCCTAAATTTTAGGAGTCTGGTCCTTTGTATTCTAGGATAATCCCCCATTCCCAAAGCTTGTACTTTCCAAATATTTAGACATCCTGGAGTCCACCAGACCCCTTTCATACTAAGAAATGTCCAGGTTGGTGACAATACAGCTGAATTATTGTAACATGCGGAAGCTTCAAGGGAGATCAGTAACTTCAATGCTCAGAAATCAGCACACTTTTCACGACGGAATTACACACAAAACTGAATGAAGATGCGTAGAAAATAGAGAGAGAGAGAGAGAGAGAGAGAGAGAGGGAGGGAGGGAGAGGACACAGTATTGGGTCCCGGATACCCTCTGTAGGGCCCCCACCACGAAAATAGAGAGAGAGAGAGAGAGAGAGAGAGAGAGAGAGAGAGAGGGGGGGAGGGAGGGAGAGGACACAGTATTGGGTCCCGAATACCCTCTGTAGGGCCCCCACCACGAATGGTGTATTTGCTTTATTAGAATGATGCAAATTTGAAAAGAAAATACAGAAAACCTGACCTTTCTTGGCTGAGATAACTCTGCCCTTGACCTGCAATCCTTGCGTTAGCAAATCCTTGGCTGTGTCCTGGCCCTTTGCCAATCCCAACAGTTCCCATGTTCTCCCATACAATCCCAACTCTGATCAACAAGCATGGTGTGGAAACAATGAAACACTCAGTCCACAATCGCAACACGAATCCACGTGTATGGTGGAGTGTTCATTGAATTGCCCTCTCACAATCCCAACATGAATCCACATGCATGGTGAGATGAACAATGAACGTCTTGGCCTCTGTATGGGGAGATAGTGATTCTAATATGGCTTTAAAAAAATAAATAAATCCATGTCCCAAATAAATGGGGGAGACAAAACAGTCCCATAAGTCCAGATATCATAATCATGTCCCAAGTAAATGGGTGAGACAAATCACTCCCATAAGTCCAGATATCATAATCCATGTCCCAAGTAAATGGGCGAGACAAAATAAGTCTCCTGCCAACAAGGCATCGGTCCACATGACCCTTGGCATAGACATAAGTCCCGTGCCAACCAGGCGTCATGTCCACTTTACCACTTGCACTCCGTGTTCGTACTCTGACCACACACCTTCGATGAGAGGTGGGCTCAAGTAACAAGATAAAACAATCACTCGCAGGCATAGATAACCTGGTGTTCCATAAGCATTTCTGCTACACATAGTTTATAGGCATTTCGGCCACCAATAGTTTGTAGGCATTTCGGCCACCAACTCACACTACCTTGCTATACAAAGATTAGTAAGCATCAAAAACACTTCATAGCAAAAGCACTAACTTTGCAAACTCAAAGTATACTTAGCTTTTCTTTGCCAGGTTGGTCATGAAGCCAAAAGAAATATCTCGTCACCATATCCTTAAGATATCCTGAGATATATTTCCATATAGCTTGCCTGTAAACGTGATAATATAATCCACAATATCCATATGGAAAGCGTGCTAAACGTGTTCACATAAAGCCAACTCCACACTTCCAAGATAAAATTTTGTGAATTCATAAATCCTTAGATCAACAAGCTGTCTGCTGCTCATGCTCTTGCTTCATAAGCTATGAAGCGGCTCGCCATGCTTAACAGCAATGATGGTTATGATCCCCACTTGAGATCTTTTCTGTTCCTTATTGATAGAAGGAAGCCTCTGCTTCCAAGAAAGCCTATGCTCTGATACCAATGTAACTCGCGGCGGGTGCCCGGGGGACTAGGGCCTTGACACACTTTTTGATACCATCAATGCATATTAAAACATTTAAACATGGCCACAGCCTTAACACATATCCATCATCACTTTGCATAAAACATAAAAGCTAGACAAAACATCCACAAATGCTGAAAATGGAGCTTGCACGTGTGACACCGCATAGAAGCCAGAATGGGCCGACCCCCCCCCCTTGGAGTATTTTATTATCCAAGGAGAATAATATCATGTACAAGCTTTGAGGGCCTTACTCTCCCCACGGGAGATGCCGGATTATCCATATACAAATGCCATAACACAGCCCAACACGAGGCAACCAAGCCTAAACATAGGCTGTAGAAATGCCGAGCCAACAATATAATCCAAATAACTCCATGTGGGTACTGATTCTTCACCAAAAACCACCGGTCTTCATGCAATAGAGCTGGTACAGCAAGTACAACTCTCCATTCAGCCGGTATAGCAGGTACAATGGCTCGTACAGCCGGTGCAGTGGCTGGTAAAACAAGTACAGAAGCTGGTACAGTCGATACAATGGGTGGTATAGCAAGTACAAGTACAAGGACTGGTACAACTAGTACAGTGTCTGGTGCAACAAGTACAAGGGCTTGTACAGCCAGTACAGTGACTGGTACAGTAAGTACAAGGGCTGGTACAACAAGTACAAAAACTGAAAATCATAATAAATGATTAAATACCCTTGCCTTCAATATTTCTTCGCGATGGAAGCCTCCAAAACAATCCCCAATAGCCGGTATTCTTCATGAGCAGCCTTCAAGAGAGAGAGAGAAAGAGAGTAGCCATCATTAGGGAAGCCTTCAACGGTGGTACAGGCTAGTGTGCAGCAAGAGAGCCTCCATTAATGAAGAGAGAGGGCTCCAATTTATAGATTTGGGCCTCTCATGAGCTAAAATGGCAAGAGAAGGCTACAATGACAAGTGGAGAACCACACAATAGCTGAAGTGACAAGTGTGAGGCCACTTGTCTCACTTTGATCCACTTTCTAACGAGTGTCAGGCCACTTGTCTCACTTTGGTCCACTTTCTTGCCACATGTCCCAATCTAAGAGATGGGTCCTTCCATAAACTATCTCTAAAAATATCCCAATTGGTAGACATTCTGTCATAGGCACTTTGCTAACTCTTGGTATCTGCTCAATTCCAAATGTAATGACCTGAACAGAATTTCCATCGGAGTTGGGCCAAAAATAGCAACTCTCCTAAATTTTAGGAGTGTGGTCCTTTGTATTCTAGGATAATCCCCCATTCCCAAAGCTTGTACTTTCCAAATATTTAGACATCCTGGAGTCCACCAGACCCCTTTCATACTAGGAAATGTCCAGGCTGGTGACACCAGCACCCACTCTTTATAGTAGGGGAAGGCTGGCCGACTGGAGCTGCAAAACAGGCCGACTAGAGCTACTCGACAAGGCCGACTGGAAAATGCCATAAAGGCTGGGAAAAATCTCAGAAAAATACTAGAAAAAGGGGTGGCCAGTCCACAAGCAAGGGCCATGCAAAAGGGACCAAATGGGCACCATAAAAGAGCAGAATCTAGGGATGAATGTGCTAACACCCCCTCTCAACGCCAGATGCTGAACATCATCCGAGAATCCGAAGATGAGGAGCCAAGGAAGCCTGAGAAACCGGCTTGGTGAACAAATCTGCATCATTCTCCGCGGAAGGACAATACTCCAAATGCAAATCTCCAGCAAGAACCCGTTCACAAGCATAGTGATACTGAATCTCAATGTGTTTCGTCCGAGCATGAAACACAGGGTTCTTGGCGATGGCGATGCAACTCTGATTGTCACACCAAAGAAGAGCAGATCCGGTAGGAGGACAACCGAGCTCCTCCAATAATCTCCGTAACCATATCGCCTCACATGCAGCATAACAAACTGCACGGTACTCCGCCTCGGTAGAGGAAAGCGCCACAATAGGCTGCTTTTTATTGCTCCAAGAAATGGCTCCAAACCCAAGTGAAAAAACACAACCAGTGGTCGAACGCCGTGTATCTGGATCTCCAGCCTAAGTCAGGACCATCCAACAAGAGTGCGTCCTTGGCCATAAAAGATGCCAAAATCCAGAGTGCCACGCAAGTACCGAAGAACTTTGAGAGCACACTGCCAATGCTGCTAACGGGGTTTGGATGAGAAGGAACACAATATACTGACTGCGAAGCATATGTCCAATCGGGAGTAGGTCAACCATACCAAACAACCGACGAGAACCCGATATTGTCCCTGATCAGTCCTTGGAGAAGCATCAAGTGAAGAAAGCTTCTCACCAATATCCATAGGAGAAGATACTGGTTTGCACCCTGTCATCTGAAATTTGTCGAGAATCTCCCGAGGGTACTTCTGCTGAGAGAAGAAAATACCCTTCGAGGTCTGCCAAATCTCAAAGCCAAGAAAATAATGCAAGAGGCCAAGATCCGTCATCTCAAACTCTGTCTCCAAAGCATCCATAACAGAATGGATCTGCACAGAATAAGAACCGGTAAAGATGAGGTCATCAACATAGACCACAATGATAACAATCAACCCCCTCTCAAGGAGGATATAAAGGTCCGAATCTACGTGAGAACGGCGTAGGCCGAGCTTTTGAAAGAACTCATCAATCTGCTGGTACCAAGCCCACGGAACCTACTTTAGACCATATAAAGCCTTCTTCAGCCGGTACACATGATCCTGTTTGCCCAGAACAACAAATCCTAGTGGCTGATCAATATAAACCTCTTATGTAAGCTCTCCATTCAGGAAAACTGACTTGACGTCCATCTGAAAAACGGGCCATCTATGATGTCCTGCAAGTGGAAGAACGGTGCGAATCGTAGTCATCCGGGCCGTCGTAGGCGAAGGTCTCATCGAAGTCAACTCCAGGGCGCTGAGCATAACCCTTGGCAACCAACCTCGCCTTGTGCTTGTCCAAGCTGCCATCAGCCTGGAACTTTGATTTGAAGATCCAACGCACACCAATCACCTTATGCTGCAGTGGCCGAGGCACCAAAATCCAAGTGCCATTCCGTTTGATAGCATCCAGCTCTGCCTGCATAGCATGACGCCAAGACTCATGTCAAAGAGCCTCTACAGAAGCGGGATCAGAAGGACCATTAATGATAGTAGACATAAGAGCATAAATAGCAAACATGTTGCCCTCATGAATTTGTTTCCCTGTAACTATGGAAGAACGCCGAAGAGAACCAGGCGGAGGAGCAGAAGGAAGCTCACGTAACCCAGAATCACGAACTGTCTGATAATACCAACCAGGTTGTACAAATCTGCTCGAACTCGCCGGAGGAGCAGGGTCATCATCGTCTAACTGAGTATCCTCAGCTGGAGGTGTAACAGAAGCAGCGGGAGCAAGAGGCCGCGGCGGAGACGGAGGTGAAGGAAGAAGAAGCTCACCACCCCCCGCTGAAGATGTAGGAGTCTCGTCGAACACCACATCACGGCTCACAACTTTACCGGCCTAAAGATGTAGGAGTCTCGTCGCGAACACCACATCACGGCTCACAACTTTACCGGCCTGAGGATCATAAAGACGATATAACTTGGACACAGTGCTGTATCCAAGAAAAGTCATGCACTGAGACTTCGAGTCCAACTTGGAGCGATACTCCTTAGGCACATGAACATACGCCGTACACCCAAATATCCGGAAATGAACAACGGAGGGCTTCTCACCATGGAGTGCATTATATGGAGTTTTATCGGGAAGAGCAACAGTAGGAGACCTGTTCTAAATGTAGACAACAGTGGAAGCCGCCTCAGCCCAGAAACGTCGAGGTAATGAAGAATGCTCAAGCATAGCACGGGCCATCTCCATAATGGTTCTATTCTTCCTCTCGGCAACTCCATTTTGTGATGGAGTACATGATGTAGTAAGCTGTCTCCGAATGCCATGTGTCTTGCAATATTGTTGAAACTTTTGGGATGTGAACTCACCCCCTCCATCGGTCCTGAGAGCCTTGACCGAGTGACCGGTCTCTTTTTCCACCTCAACTTTCCAATCACAGAAGTGCTGAAAAGTCTCATCCTTGGTCTTCAGAAAGAAAACCCAAGTATATCTGGAAAAATCATCCACCATCACGAGCATGTACGCCTTACTCAAAGACGTGGTACTCATAGGACCACATAAGTCTGCATGAATGAGAGCAAGTGATGTCGAAGATCTGTGTGTCGCCTCCTTCGGAAAGGCGGCTCGGTGTTGCTTCCCCTGTAAACAAGAGGAACAAACAGTAGACGGAGCCTTGATGGTTGCTAATCCCTCAACCAACCCATCCTTCGAAGCTCGCTGCAGAAGCTGATAGCTCAAATGGCCAAACCGAGCATGCCAAAGAGCAGAAGAAGCACCAAGAAAGCAGAGCAGTCAACTTGTAGAGACCACTATCTTGGACTCCCTAAGCCAACATGTTGCCAGTCGCCTTATCACGAATGGTAATCCCATAACGAGAAAAGATCACCTCCGCACCTGAGCTGTAAGAGCACTCACTAACAAAAGGTTAAAAGCCAAATCTGGAATATATAGAACGTCAGAGAAGTACCTCTTGTCCTTGTCAGAACAAAAGATGCGGATAGTGCCATGTCCATGCACTGGCACAGAAGAAGAATCACCCAGAGTGATCTCGCCTGATCTGGCAGCGAAGTCCTTGAACCAATCTCGATGGGGTGTCATATGAGCAGTAGCACCGCTATCAACAATCCAAGACCGTGACTGAGAAGCCACAAGAGCAAGTATACACCGAGTACCTGCTAAGAGAAGAATGCTATCATCCTTCTTGGGTTGAGACACCGCCGTTGAGGAAGAGCTCTTTGCTGCTTCATCAAGCTTCTTCTTGTGACATTGGGATGACTTGTGACCCTTCTTGCCACAATAATGACATTCAATGTCCTTATTCTTTGAAGATTTGTTGTCTTTATCCTTGTCAGAATCCTTGGAGTTCTTGTCAGAACCCCCTTTTCCTTTCTTTTGTTGATTCTTCCCTTTATCTCGTGCTACCAAAGCTCCATCAGGGCCACCAGAGGTGCCAGTCCGCTCCTCAAAGCGAGACTCAATCTGTAGAATGGAGGGGAGAACTTCCTCTCAAGTAACTGGAACAGGATGAGGAGAAAGAAACAAGAGACTGAAAGTATGCATCAAACCTCTCTGGAAGTTTGGAGAGCAACCGAATAGCCATGTCCTCTGTGGAGATGTCCTTGCCACAAACAGCAAGCTCATCCCGGAGATCTTTCATCTTCGAGATGAAAGCAGATAAAGATGGAAAGGCAAAAACTGATAAGTTCATAAGTTGCTTTTCCAACACCAAAATCCGACCCGGAGACGTAATCTCATAGAGATCTGCAAAAGCCTTCCAAACTTCATGTGCAGCATCTATGGATGCACATGAGAGAGAACAGAATCCTGACAGTTCAACATCAGAAAGGAGAAAACCCGTCGATCATTCAACTGCCAAATATCAAGCTGTGCCTCAGTCGCACCACCGAAAGCAAGGGTGGGAGAGGTGGCATTGGCCGGTGTAACAAGCCAATCCCAAAGATCCACGCCACACAAGGCCGATTTCAGTTTCACCTTCCATAGGGTGTAGTTGGAACCATCCAACTTTGCATACTCAGCAAACATATGAAGAGAAGTCGGTGCAGCCATCACAAAAGCTTGGGCTCAATCTCAAGAAAAAAATTGAACAAACTTTGAAGTAGAAGTGTCCTCCACAAGTACCAAGAGTGCCACCAAGGCCTGCAACACCACAGGCCCCAACTGCAAAGGGGAAAGCCCACTGGAGAGGAAAACGCAGCACAGAAGGCTGTTGTCCTGAAGAAAAACAGGCCACCTATGTCAAATCTCCACGTGGAAAGAAAACGTTGATCAGAAAATACCTGATGGCTGCAATTGGTGAAGCCAATCTGGAAGAGAAGTGACCAGCAGGTGCTGTCCAGAAAACGGAGCAGCAAAGGGCTGCAGATCTGAGAGAAAACGCATAGGAGAAGGTGCTGAAAACAGGGCTGAATCTAGGGCAGCAAGGAGGTTTGCTAAACCGGGAGCGATGATACCATGAAAAAGTGCACAGAGCGGAAGCAAAGTGGCACTAGAATGTGCTGAACAGAGAGTGCAAGAGACAGAGATATGGAGAAAACTATGCTGAATATACTGAAGCAAAACAGTCCCAAGCAAGAGACACTACAAGTCTCATAAGTGAGGGAGCAAAATATGTACAAGACTGAATGAGAAATGAGAGGCCAGCACCAACTATTTATAGTAGGGGAAGGCTGGCCGACTGGAGCTACTGGACAAGGCTGACTCGAAAATGCCATAAAGGCTGGGAAAAATCCCAAAAAAATACTAGAAAAAGGGGTGGCCAGCCCACAAGCAAGGACCATGCAAAAGGGACCAAATGGGCACCATAAAAGAGCAGAATCTGGGGATGAATGTGCTAATACTACATGCTTTCTAAACTCCCTAGGATCATGCTAGGCTGAAAACTAGACTTTCTAGCACTATACTATGCTGAAAATGAGCAAAAAGGTGATGCAAAAACGCAGATTTAACACAAAAACGCAAACCCTAAAACACAGACCCTAATTTCAAAAACCTTAATTCAACATGCACCAAACATAAGCTAAGGGCTGTCCTAGGATGACGTAAGCTCTGATACCAATGTAACGTGCGTTGCGGAAGCGTATTCATGATTAACGCTAGGCAAAGAAGATTAATGCTAATCCTATGTTTAGCAAAGACACAAAAGAGAAGAAGAGAGAGACCTAATCTATTGTATATCGCCAAAACATGCTATATATACAATGATCTTGCTGATTCTCAGCTTCATGATGTATACCAATGATCCTTGCAACCCTCTACTTGCAATCGGACAAGAGAAGCTCTTGTTGATCCACCACTGTGTCCTTGCTGCCTTGCAAACTCTGACAAATGGATCCTCTTGATCTTTGAATGATGATTCTAATGAATGCCTAATGATCCTATTTATAGGAAAAAGGTATGAATTCGTACTCAGTCAGTTTTGTCTATTTTACCCACAAAACATTGTCCAAAAAGTCATATTTTGTGTCCTATGCCCAAAAGGTGTCCCAACCATTGGGCTATGTCTTGGGCACTTCCAAGAGCCTCTCTAAATCCGCCCATATATTTGCTAATGAGAATATCCATGTCTATGAGCATCGGGATTAACGGATGCACATGACATCCATGATCCTCTTCCCACTTTTGAGGAAGTCGTCCACGACAAGTGCATGCTTTGCGGAAACTTTATGGGTCAATTTTGGGAGAGAGCTCCTCAAACCTGGACTCGAGGCCTTGAGACTACTCCGTGCTTACATCCGATGGGTGTGTACAGGTGGTATGGGACGCCAGGGACTTTGCACGTGGAGCCATGTCTCGGATGCTACTGTCCCCCTTGCTCAAGGGTGAGCCTGAATGGCTCTATGGTTGGGCGGTAAGCTTGATGCAATGTCCTTTTGTTTCCAAGTTTATGCTTAATCGTAAGGTTTATTTGGTTGGGGCTTTACATTGGTATCAGAGCCAGACCAAATTGGATTAAGCTTGGAAATTACCGAAAGGAGGAGAGGAGAAAATCCATCGCCTCGATCTTCCAGAGCTAAAGTCATCAAGTTGCTTTTTCGCTTTCCAAGGTCTGAGTGGTATGGGACGCTTGGACGGAAGGTGGGGAGTAACCGGGCTCAAGGGAGAAGATCGGTGCGGTTGGATGTGTGGGAGTTTTTCAAAGAGCTCCATATCCATGTGAAAAAGCAGAGAGAAAAGCATCATGCTTTTGGTGCTTTTTTGAGTTTTAAGCGGGGGAATTCTTTGCCCTAAAACCTTTTGTCTGTACCCGTGCTTTTGCGTCTCTAGGCTTCATCCCATAGCTTTTTCCTCCATGGCTGAACTATTAGGGTTTCTGTGCAGGCTGGTCAACCTGTCTACGAGTGGTATCTGTAGATTTGAGGTTGATCTAGAGCTGCTGTGAACAGCCCTGCTGGTCGCCATGATACATGAGGAAAGAGAGGTGTGAAGAGACGATCATGCGTGGAGGTTTCGACGTGTAGAGAAGGCTGTACGGGCACTGCCCAGAGCACAAAGAGAGGGGAAAAGCACTGCTGTGAACCGAATCAGGCTGTCCTGTGTGACTGCCCATGTGTGTGTTAGAAGTCATCTCCTGTCTAGTTTTATACACCAGGGCCTTTGTTGTGGGTGTGCCTGCCCTTATGAGGTGTTTTCCCATTTTTCCCCACTCTCCGTATTTTTCCCCTATTTTTTCCCATTTTTCTGAGGCTTGGGAGGGCTGCCAGAGGGTGCCAAGAGCAGTACAGTGCTGGCCGACTGGATGTTTATCAGTCGTGGGCACTCTTGCTGCTGGCCGACTGGTTTTGATCAGTCGTGGGCACCAGATAGCTGGCCGACTGCATTTATGCAGTCGTGGACCTCTTTTCTTCAGTCGTGGGCACTTTAGTGCTGGACGACGGCCCTTCCAGGGAAGTATATATAGGTCCTCAGCCCCCATGCCTTATTTGTATCATTCCTCGGGATCTTCTTGTGTATATAGAGCAGAGTTACACGCCTACATCTGTCTCTCTCTTCTGCTGTTTTTCTGCCTGCGTTTTTGCTTTTGCTCGTGTTCCCAGATCTGGTCATCATCTCCGCTGCGTATTCTGACATGGTATCAGAGCCCTAGGCTCTAGATAGGTCTTGGGATTTGTGTGAGCAAGAGGGGGACCGTTTTGTGGCTGATTGGTGGACTGTTTTGGACTGTTCGGGAAGAGGAGAAGCAAGAGGAAGGCGGGCTGATTTGCTGGACAGCCACTTGCAGGTATCAGTTCTTCTTTGTTCCCACCCACCCACCCTTTTCAGCCTCTTCGTACTCAGCATTTTACTCGTCTTTGATTACCAGTGGTAGGCTCAGCACCATCACGTGGGAGGAGCTTGTGCCCATGGTCCTGGACCAAGAGGAACGATTCACGAACCCTCCTCAGGGTGGAGATTCGGAGGCCTTAACTAGCCAACGGTCGAAAGGCCGTAACTCGGGCAAAGGGAAGGCTTCATTGGAGAAGTCTTCTGAGAAGAAGTCCGACGCTGATCGCGAGAAACTGAAGGCAGAGAGGACCTGTAATGATTGTGGCGAGAAAGGCCACTACTGGAGGCAGTGTCCCAAGCGGAAGACCGAGAAGGGTGAAGACTCCTCAGCGGCAATCATGAAGACTCCGGCTTTTGTGCACCTGGAGGTGATGGACACCGATGCTTCATTTTCTTCAGGCAGGGAGGAGATTGGAGGACTCTCCGCAACGGATACTCGGGAGTGGATTCTCGATAGTGGTGCTTCCAGGCACATGACTCCTTCCCGTTCCGGTTTACAGGATCTCTGCAGGCTTTCTGGTCATATTCTTACTGGGGATACGTCCACTATCCCAGTTCACAGTGAGGGCAGGATGGAGATAGTTCCCGATGGGTGGCAGAGGGGGGAAGCGTTCCTCCCAGGTGTTGTATGTTCCGGCACTTGGTTTTCATCTGTTGTCAGTGCATCAGGTTTGCAAGACTGGCGTACGGGTGGAGTTTGATGAGCATTTTGTTGCTCTCCGGGACAAAGCAACAGGCCAAGTGGTTTGGGAAGGTGGAGTGGAGAATGGAGTTTACAGGCTTTCAGCACTCTCTCTCCCAGGTCCTCAGGATTGTGATGAGTGGCAGTTTGGTAATGGCTACTCAAGTGTGGATACGCTGCAGGTACGAGCTTTCCAGGACCAGATGGTGGATAGCTTACCAGTAGATGGCAGCAGTTGGCAGGAACTTTCCAGTTCTGAGGTTGGTAGTTCTTGTGTTCGTGAGTCAGAGGAAGTTGAACAAGTCACTTATGCTCTGATGTCTCGTAGTGTTCGGGACTTAGAACTTCCGATAGTTGAGGATGTTCTTTCCACGGGGACCTTTCGGAAAGCCAGGCAAGTAGCAGGTGCTTACTTGCAGAAGGAGGTGGTTTCTCCAGGCTTTGTGGTTCCAGATTCAGAGGGGGTGGTTGACAGGTTTCATCAGGTTTCCAGGACCTGCTTGTGCACCGTAATAGGTGTTGATCCTTCTGAGCAGTGTGATGTCTCTGTGACTCAGAAGCTGTATGGTTCATTGATCTGGTTGATGGACACCAGATTGGACGGGAGCTTCCTGATGAGGCGGTTGAGCTCATGGTTGCAGATGTCTCTTTGTGAGGCAGGATCGCGTTTCCTGTGGTTTCTGCGGCATGCGAAGGATCATGGACTCTTGTACACAGGAGGGGGATTGTTGGATGGAGTCCGACTCCACGGTTGGAGTGACTCGGTTTGGGGAGGAGATCCGGACACGAGGGGATCTACTTCAGGCCCAGGAGCAGTTTTACGGAGCAGCAGGAGGAGGTTACATTGCAGGTTTGGGCTTCCACTGGAGGAACCCATGGTCATCCAGAGGCACTTTGTTCGTGAACAGATCGTTGCTGATGACATCTTGCTGGAGTTCTGTTCGACGGAGGACAGTACGGTGGACCTCTTCACGAAGTCGCTCTCAGGATTTGCTCAGGCGGCACCCCAGCTCCCAATGGTTGGTTACACAGCCAGGAGCTGAGAGGGGGTGTTAGAAGTCATCTCCTGTCTAGTTTTATACACCAGGGCCTTTGTTGTGGGTGTGCCCGCCCTTATGAGGTGTTTTCCCATTTTTCCCCACTCTCCGTATTTTTCCCCTATTTTTTCCCATTTTTCTAAGGCTTGGGAGGGCTGCCAGAGGGTGCCAAGAGCAGTACAGTGCTGGCCGACTGGATGTTTATCAGTCGTGGGCACTCTTGCTGCTGGCCGACTGGTTTTGATCAGTCGTGGGCACCAGATACCTGGCCGACTGCATTTATGCAGTCGTGGACCTCTTTTCTTCAGTCGTGGGCACTTTAGTGCTGGCCGACTGCCCTTCCAGGGAAGTATATATAGGTCCTCAGCCCCCATGCCTTATTTGTATCATTCCTCGGGATCTTCTTGTGTATATAGAGCCGAGTTACACGCCTACATCTGTCTCTCTCTTGTGCTGTTTTTCTGCCTGCGTTTTTGCTTTTGCTCTTGTGTTCCCAGATCTGGTCATCATCTCCGCTGCGTATTCTGACAGTGTGGCCGTGGTACCCATGTGTGGGCATGCCCAGGTGTGAAGGGGCACATATCAGCAAGGGCCGAGGACTCTATACATGGCTGGTAGGTGCGTGGTGTGTGTAAAAAAGCACACGTGGTGCTTTTTGTCAAAAAAAAAACAGGTCGATTTGGAGCTTTTTGGGTGGGCGCATATCTGAGATGCTTTTTTTGGCATCAAGTATGCTTTTTTAGGTGTTTGGTCACTTATGCACACAGAATTCTGAAGTTGACCAGAATTTGTGCCTTTTAACACCCTGAACTGCTTGCTTTGATCTCTCTTTTGTGCATCACCTCTGCTCTCGACTGTTTAGACAAGTTTACACTACCACCTCAAACCTTTACTCTCTTTACATGGATACCTTGGTTTCATCTATGGAGGTGTCTGGACCTTTGTCAGCCTCTCCTGCAACAACTCAACTTGGAGTAACTACAATATCTATTGCTCCTACGCATGGTGGTGATACAGTTCAACCCAATATACCACAAGTGTTCCCTCAAGATATGTGGGACAACCCATACCCGCTTTACAAACAGGTGTGGATCCCAATTTTTTGCATGCTTTTTCACAGTTTGCTACTCCGTATTCTTAGTATACGGGTTATGTACAACCTCCTCTACCTTCAACACAACCTTCTCCTATTCCTCAACCTCCTACATCTCCACGAGTGGATACTTTGTATACCACTATGCTTGATCTACAACGACAACTCACGGAGCTACGCTCCCAGGCACCCCAAGCTTCAGCTAGTAATCCTCCTCTGCAAGTGCCTTTTCATCCGGAATCGTTTTCCGGTGAGAAGAAAGAGTGCGAGGAGCTTTACTTGGATAGCTAGCTTGCGAAGTGGACCGCCTTTTTTAATCTATACAGATACACTGATGCTCAAATTATGCTTCAGCATAAGGCATTTGCCTGGTGGAAGGACCTTCGTGAAAAGCCGACAACATGGGCTGATTTTCAGCAAGTGTTTAAGCAACAGTTTGTCAACTTTCATAAGTTGTTCAAATTGGAGATGGGAAAGAAGAGCCTGGACAACTATTCCCAGGAGTTCAAAGACTTGGTGAACCGTTGTAAGGCCCTTGAGGAGCCTCATGTGTTGGTGTATATGCTTTATTTATTCGGACTACCTCCAAATTATCAGAATGAGGTTCTACGGAACCGTATTCATTCTTTGGACGACATCTACCGCTATGCCAAGAATTTTGACGACACCCTTGCTGTCAGAAGAGGTGGTGAGCTTGCACGCAAGAACCAAAAATCCTCTAAAGACAAGAAACGAGGTAGTGTTGCAGCATCCCAGGATGGTCAATCGTCACAGCGCAATCCCAAAAAGTGCTCGAGAGGCAAGAAAAGATCCGCTCCGCAAACCGAAGAACAATTAGCGAAGGCAAAGAAAGATAACTTGTACTTCGAGTGCAACCAGCCCGGTCATCACTATCAAGATTGTCCGAAGAAGAAGTCTTCAGGGGGTAAGACCTCGGTACATATTACGGAACTACAAGGTAACTTTTTGATCTCTTCTGTTGAAATTCATCTTGGCCTCAAGTAGTTGCCGTGGATGTCAGATAAGTGAATTTGCCTTCGGTCCGCATGATCTCCTCCGAGTTGAGGGATCTGTAGGCAGTCAAAAGGTGCGGATTCTATTTGTCTTCACGTTTGGTACAGACACTCCGGCTACCCACGGAGGCAAGTGATCATCAATGGGGTCAACCTTGCTTGGGGTGCACATGTGGAAGTGTGGGATTGAACTGTACCTAGATTGGAGGTCCAGATTCAGGACTACCGGGAGGCTTTGGACTTCCATATCATGAACCTTGACAAGGTGGATATGATTTTGGAAATGTCCTGGTTTTTTGACAAGAGCAAGACGATAATGTTAGATTATCGGACTCATAAGCTCTCGTTTGTTCATGACGGTGAACTCTATGTAATCCGGGGTGATGCCCCCCGTGGATTTTCTGATGTAAACTCGACTCAGGCTTTGGCGGAGGCTTTGGCCGAGGATATATATGAATCACTTTTTGATCCAAATTCTGTGTCTTTTTGTTGTTTCTATGATCTTTTCAATTCTGAAATTTTGTTAAGATCATCTACTTTAGAGTGTAATTCTATCTCAAGCAATAGTTGTACTAAAGAACAACAAATTTTGGATGATATTTCAAAGGAGTTTAGTGATGTATTTCCTAACGAGTTACCAGATGGTCCCCCACCCGAGCGGGGTGTTGACCATGAGATTGAGCTATTGCCTGGTAGCCATCCTGTCTCCCAGCAACCTTATCGGTTTAGCTAGAGAGAAGAGGACGAGATTGCTCGGCAACTGCAAGAGTATCTTAATAAAGGTTTTGTTCAATCTAGTAAGTCTCCATGGGGTGCTCCCGTTCTTCAATCACGGAAGAAAGATGGTAGTATGCGCTTCTGTGTGGATTACAAAGGCTTGAACAAGCTCACTGTCAAGAACAAGTATCCTTTACCGAGGATGGATGACTTGGTGGATCATCTTCAGGGTGCTAAGTATTTCACCAAGATTGATCTACGGTCAAGCTATCATCAAATAAGGATTAAACCTGAGGACGTGCCTAAGACTGCGTTTCGGACGCACTATGGCCACTATGAGTTGTAGTCTTACCTTTCAGGTTCACTAATGCTCCTACTACTTTCCAGCAGATGATGAACGATTTATTTCATCCATATCTGAAAAAGTGGATTGTTGTCTTCTTGGATGACATACTAATTTATAGTAGGTCATTGGAAGAACACATACAACATCTCAAAGTCGTCTTAAAGATTCTCAAACGAGAGAAGCTGTATGCAAAGGAGTCAAAATGTGATTTCTTTAAGCAGGAACTCTTGTATCTTGGTCATGTCATTACCGTTGATGGTGTGAAGATTGATCCGGAAGGTCCTTGAATAGCCTATTCCAAGGACAATTAGGCAAGTGAAATCTTTTTTGGGATTCACTAGCCTTTTCAAGAAGTTCATCGAGGCTTATGCCAAGATTGCTGCCTCTTTGAATGAACTTTTAAAGGGGGTGAGAAGCAAGAAAGGCGCTAAGTCCTCCGGTGGTTTGGAGTGACAAGTTGGACCAGTGTTTTAGAGCACTAAAGGAGCTTGTTACCTCGGTGCCTATATTGCGGATTGTCGATCCCAGTAAACCTTTTGTGGTTGAAACAGATGCCAGTGATTATGCAATAGGTGCTGCCCTATTCCAGGATGGGAGGCCCATAGCATTTGAAAGTAGAAAGCTTTCAGATGCACAGATGAGGTACCCTACCCAGAAAAGGAGCTTCTGGCAATTGTCCATGCGTTGAAGATCTAGAGACACTATTTGTATGGGTCTCGATTTGTAGTCTAGACAGATCACCATTCGTTGAAGTATATTTGTGATCAGCCTGACCTGAGGGGTCAGAAGGCCAGATGGGTGAGGTTGGCCAAATGGGTTGACCTCACGCAGGAATTTGACTTTGAGATCCGTTACCGTAGGGGAACAACCAATCGGGTTGCTGATGCCCTTAGTAAGATCCCCGAGGTTAATGCTCTCTCTTTTACTGAGATAACGACTGACTTTTATCTATCTCGCAAAGGGCGTTGCCAACAAGATTCCCGTTTTGGTCGAATCTGGCAATTGGTCCAAGCCGGAAGCAGCCTACGAGATCCGAGTGTTCCAAACACTCCGATGAGTGCTGCTGAGAGAAAGATATTGGGAAAGTATTCCATTAGAGATGGATTATTGTTTAAGGGTGGCAAGGTTTGTGTGCCCAGTGATCTGGACGTCCAAACTTTGATATTGCATGAGGGCCATGATGCACCTAGTGCAGGGCACCCAGGCATATACATAGAACCTTAGACTTGGTTGGCCGACATTTTTACTGGCTGCGCATGAAGTCCTTTGTCGAGGATTATGTGCAGAAGTGTTCCCATTGCCAGCTTAACAAAGCTGAAAGGCTTAGAGCTGGTGGATTGTTACATCCTTTGCAAATTCCTGAGAACAAATGGTAAAGTATCTCGATGGATTTTGTAGTTGGATTACCTTGGACTAATAGGGGCCATGACTCAATCTAGGTTATTGTAGACCAATTGACGAAGATGGCAAGATTTATCCCTACTAAGTCGACAGTGAAGAGTCACAAGTTGGCTCAGCTCTTTGTGGAGCAGTTATCCAAGCTTTATGGACTGCCTGAGGAGATTGTCAATGACAAGGATCCCAAATTCACTACACAATTTTGGCAATCCATATTTTCCAAATTGGAAACACGCTTGAGTATGTCATCTTCAGATCATCCTGAGTCGAATGGTTGGACAAAGAGGACTAACCAGACTATGGAGGATGTGTTGAGGGCATGGCGTGTGTCTCTAAGAGACAGTCTGAGTGGGAAAGGTACCTCCCATAGATTGAGTTTGCTTATAATGGCAGTAAGCATGCGGCTACTAGTTATAGCCCATTCATGCTTATGTATGGTTATCAACCAAAATCACATATAGACGTTGGGTTAAGGGGAGTCAAATTGCAATTCGCAGTGGACTTCTTGCAAGATATGCAAGACATGCTGAAAATTGCAAGGGAAAGCGTAAAGAGTGCTCAAGATCGCGCTCAGTTTTACACCAACCAACAACGAACTCCTAGAGCCTTACAAGAGGGCATGTGGGTGTATCTTAAAGTCCCAAAGGACTCTAAAACGATGAGAACTGGTAAGTTTTACAAGCTGTCTTCTCGATGTTGTGGTCCTTATCAGATCACAGAGAAGATTAGTGAGGTAGCTTATCGGTTAGCACTTCCTTCTAGAATCAAGATTCACCATGTTTTTCACATCAATCGTTTAAAGGAACGTCTGGGTGAAGGTGATGAGATTGTCCCAGTGGAGGAGATCCCTAACCTCGAAGATATGACTAGGTATATTCCCTTAGAGCCCGAGTTGGTTCTGGATCAACGTACAAAACGGTCTCGGAATACCGTTTATTCAGAGTACTTGATCAAGTGGAAGGGACGGTCCCAGGTCGAGGCTGCATGGGAGTCAGTGCGTAGCTTGAAGAGTCGATTCCCCGAATTCATTGTTGAGGACATCAATGGTTCATAAGGGGGGAAGTATACTCGGGTTGGGTTAACCATAACCCAGAGTTAGGCATCTTACGTGAGGGGATTAGTAGCTTTTATGAGACATGTGCTATATTTGGCTCCTGGTTTATAGGAGGCCTATATAAGTCACTTTATGGGTAAATTTTGGGAGAGAGCTCCTCAGACCTAGACTCGAGGCCTTGAGACTAGTCCGTGCTTTGGGACGCCAAGGACTTTGCACGTGGAGCCATGTCTTGGATGCTACTGTCCCCCTTGCTCGGGGGTGAAAGAAAGTGAAGCAAATATAAAACACAGATGTAGGCCCAGGTACAAGACCTGTAAATGCTGGAAATTGATGTTTATTGCTGAAATCTGAGCACGAGTGAAGCCCGTAGGTGCTGTACAATGGTGAGAAGCAGTAGCAGCTGCTAATGACCTCAACTGAATGCTGAATAATGAGATGAATTGGCAGAAAGGGAGCCAGCCCTTATATACTCCCCCAAGATGCTCGTCGGCCAGCTGTATAGCAGGCCGACAACATGGCAGTAGCATAAAATGCTACATAAAATGCCTAAAAATACCCAAAAATGGTAGAAAAATGCTGAATAATCTCTGCTAAGATATGCTAATGCAGGGCCTCAGAAATGGCCAATACAAGCATGAAAAAGGTGATGTAGACCCTCTAGAGATGATATAATCCAACACCTCCTCTTCAGCACCAAAGGGGCGGTCTAATACCAGCATGCTGAAGTAACACCTCCACAGTAGCTCTCGGAAGTGGTTTGGTGAAGAGATCAGCCACATTGTCCTTGGTAGAACAGTAGGCCAGTCGAAGAAGGCCCAACTCGATCCAGTCGCGTACAAAATGATAATGCACTTCAATATGCTTGGATCGTCCCCGTATCACAAGATTTTGTGCTAGAGCAATAACACTCTGAGAATCCGAGAAAATAGTAACCGGGGAATCGTCGGCACAGCACAAATGCTCCAGAATCTGATGAATCCAAAGTGCCTCGGTAGAGGAGAGAAGGTAGGATTTATACTCAGCCTCCGTGGAAGAAGCAGAAGCAGAAGCAATCCTCTGCTTTTGAGACTTCCAAGAAACCAATTCAGAACCAAGCATGAAGCAATATCCAGATGTAGACCTCCGAGTATCAATACAGCCTGCCCAATCAGAATCTGTGAAGCCAACCAAATCAGCACCACAAGAGTAGGTAATGCCATAATCTGAAGTACCTCAAAGATAACGAGGAACTCTCAAAGCTGCCTGCCAATGTGACCTTCGAGCGACTGATGAGAACTGGCTAAGGACACTCATAGCATAGGAGATGTCTGGACGGGTGTTGGCAAGGTAAAGCAATGAGCCAACAATCTGCCGGTACTCTGTGGAATCCACCAAGGGTGTATCATCCTCCTTGGATAACTTGGCATTGGGATCCATGGGACAAGAGAGATGTACAAAATCTGACAACCCATAAAGTGTGAGCAGCTTCCTCACATACTTCTGTTGAGAAATGAAGATACAGTCATCTTTCTGCCAAACCTCCAGCCCAAGAAAATAATGTAGAAGGCCAAGATCAGTCATCTTAAATGTCTCTGAAAGCTTGGACTGAACCTGTGTGACCAACCCAGTATCTGCGCCAGAAGGAATGAGGTCATCAACATACAAAACAATGACACAAATATCTCCATCAGAAAGAAGCACATAGAGAGTATTGGGGGAAAGGGAGCCAGCCCTTATATACTCCCCCAAGATGCTAGTCGGCCAGCTGTAGCAGGCCGACAGCATGGCAATAGCATAAAATGCTACATAAAATGCCTAAAAATACCCAAAAAATGGTAGAAAAATGTTGAATAATCTCTACTAAGATGTGCTAATGCAGGGCCTCAAAAATGGCCACTACAAGCATGAAAAAGGTGATGTAGACCCTCTGGAGATGATATAATCCAACAGGGTGTGAGCCTGAATGGCTCTATGGTTGGGCGGTGAGCTTGATGCTATGTCCTTTTGTTTCCATGTTTATGCTTAATCGTAGGGTTTATCTGGTCGGCGCTTTACATGGCCCGTGTTCCAGATGGATGTCAAATCCGCTTTTCTGAGTGGAGATTTAGAGGAGGAAGTTTATGTTGAGCAGCCTCCTAGTTTTGTGATTCAAAAACAAGACACCCACGTGTATCTTCTGAAGAAGGCACTTTATGGTCTCAAACAAGCACCCCGTGCCTGGTATCACAAGATTGATGCCTTCTTGTTATCTCTTGGCTTTGAGAGGGCATATGCATACAGCAATCTCTATGTGCTTCTTTCTGAGGGGGATATTTGTGTCATTGTTTTGTCTGTTGATGACCTCATCTTTTTTTGCTTAGATACTGAGTTGGTCACACAGGTTTAGTCCAAGCTTTTAAAGACATTTGAGATGACTGATCTTGGCCTTCTTCATTGTTCTCTTGGGCTGGAGGGTTGGCAAAAAGATGATTGTATCTTCATTTCTTAGCAAAAGTATGTGAAGAAGCTACTCTCAGTTTATGGGTTGTCAGACTGTACACCTCTCTCTTGTCCCATGGATCCCAATGCCAAGTTATCCAAGGAGGATGATACCCCCTTGGTGGATTCCACAGGGTACTGGTAGATTGTTGGCTCATTGCTGTACCTTGCCAACACCCATCCAAATATCTCCTATGCTATAAGTGTTCTCAACCAGTTCTCAACAACCGCTCGAAGGTCTCATTGGCAGGTAGCCTTGAGAGTTCTTCGTTATCTTCGAGGTACTTCAGATTATGGCATCACCTATTCCAGTGATGCTGATTTGGTTGGTTTCACAGATTCTAATTGGGCAGGCTGCATTGATACTCGGAGGTCTATATCTGGATATTGCTTCATGCTTGGTACTGGATTGGTTTCTTGGAAGTCTCAGATGCAGAGGACTGCTTCTTCCATCGAGACTGAGTACAAATCCTACCTTCTCTCCTCGACTGAGGCACTTTGGATTCATTAGATTCTGGAGCATTTGTACTGTGCCGACACTTCCCCAAGTGTCCCCAAAAACCAAATTTATTTCACATACTATAATTAGGGGTGTAGATCCACACACTTATAAGTGACCGGACACATTATAAGTTATTCACATTGGGAAGGACCAATTTAATACACATGGCAGCCAATAGATGGACACTAGACAAGATTTGGACCAATCCCTTGTAGGCGCGCCCTTCTAGACCAGAAAACCACACGTCTGGGCTATTTTCAGCCGTGGAACTCTATTACGGGGGTGGAACTCTATTAAAGGGGGGAACTCCAGTTTTGGAGAGGCGCCTCCTTTCTAGTGCATAGGAGGAGCTGGTCGACTGGTTCTACAACTCTATTAAAGGGGGGGAACTCCACTTTTGGAGAGGCGCTTGCTTTCTAGTGCATAGGAGGAGCTGGTCGACTGGTTCTACAACTTCCTACACTCATCAACCTCTATGGACCACGCCGGAATTCAACCAGGGGTGTGGCCAAGGTTAGTCGACTTCAAATGGTGGATGTTGGGCGACTGTTTACATCCCTAAGAAGCTTCTGGTCAGTGCATCTAGAGGTAGGGAAGTGCTGGCCGATTAGTGGGAGAGACATCCTCTATTGATCGGAGACCATCTGGCTTGTGAACTGCTCCTGGTTGACTTCCCTTGTGGCTTCTGAGAGCTGATCGACTTGCTCTGTGAGCTAGATAGGAGGAAGATGAAGATGCAGGACTGTCCCAGGCTGATGTGAGAGTGCTATGGGCTGTCCATGGTTGTCCTACATGTGCTTAATGCTGGAAATGCTCTTTGGTGCTGAAGATTGTGTAATATGCGGAAGCTTCGGAGAAGGATCAGTACTTCAAAACTCAGAAATCAGCACTCTTTTCGCGACGGAATTAACGCACAAACTGAAAGGAGATGTGCAGAAAAATAGAGAGAGAAGGGGGAGATGGAGAGGACACAGTATTGGGTCCCAATTACCCTCTGTAGGGCCCCCACCACGAATGGTGTATTTGCTTTATTAGAATGATGTAAATCTGAAAACAAATACAGAAAACTTGACCTTTTCTTGGCTGGAAAATCCTGCCCTTGACCTTCAGAAGTCCACCCCTTTGCTTGACAATCTCCTTGGCTTGACTGGCCCTTGATTGGCTTGAGCACTTGGTGAAAACTGAGATGAATGATGGGATTATGGCCTCCACTATTTATACTCCTCCTGAGGAGCAGTCGGCCAGCTGAAAAAACAAGCTATGTCCCACGACTGGTGAAATTCAGCAATAAATGCTGAATTAAATCCCAAAAAATACTACCTTTTTTTCTTAACAGGCTGAAAGTGATGCGCCTACTTCTGATTGGCTGGACACCACTTTTGTCCACAATCCCAAGGCTGGGCAGCCTGTATGGGCTGCCCCATACATGCCCTACAGCCATATAAAGGCTGTAATCTCGTGGAGATTGCCTTATCTGTGCCCTAGGGCTGTCCTACAGCCCCTCCATGGCTGGTGGGTTCAGCTTGGGCCTTCCTGGCCCTCATGGGGGTGGTTCTACACCATTCCCATGCCCACACTCAGATCCGGGGTAGCCCTATGGGCTGGCCCCTTGTCCTAAACATAATCTACTCAGTGATCTGGCATCCGGTACCATACCAGATACACAGAACCACTAACATCATTCTAGAGGGAGACTCACAGCGCGGACTAGCACTGTTTCATGTGCAGGACAGTGCACACCTGACCTCGGACGACTGAGATGGATCCTTGGCTGACTCGTCCCAGACTGGGCTCACATGGGACCAGTTCACCATCCCAGGTCCTGCACCTTCTGTACAGAAATGTCTACGTGGCATCCAAGTGCGGGATGCACCTGACAGATTGATATCAAAATTCAGCATATGTTTTCTTTTGTTTTCATATTGTACTAGAAGAAATAGGTGCTGGCCAGTGGAGAATCCTTGGGCACCCGCAAAGTTGTATTTGGAAACAAACTCCTTTTTGGTAATCTAACCATAAAGGGAGAGGGGGGGGGGGGGGGGGGGGAGGGGAGGGGCGCGTTCAGTCTCTTCTAGCCCCTAGTGTGGTGTACTGTGCAGAGCTAACATCTTTCTTTTATCTGGCATGCTTATGACATAAGATTTCCGTGTTACAACTGCCCTTCCGTTACAACTTTGGAGGTGTTACTTCAGCATGTTGGTATTGGACCGCCCCTCTGGCACTGAAGAGGAGGTGTTGGAAAATATATCATCTCCATAGGGTCTACATATACCTTTTCATGCTTGTGCTGGTCATTTTTACGAGGCCTTGTATTAACATATTTACCAGACATTACTTAGGATTTTTCCAGCATTTTATGAGCCTTTTTTAGGCTATTTTGGCATATTTATGCTCCACGGCTACTGTCGGCCAGCTCATATGAGGGATATATCAGGGAGCACACCCTTCTCCTCGTTTTTCATCTCATTCTTGCATATCTGCTGGAGGTCATTGGCTGTTGCAACAGTCTCTTATGCTTGTAAGCACCTACGGGCATCCTCGTGCTCATTTTCAGCAATAATCAACTATTCTCAGCCTTCTACAGTTTGTGCTTTTACCTACAACCTGTGTTTGCTCTTTCTTTTAGCGCAGTTCAAAACAAGATTAGAGAAACCAATAAAAAGGGAGCAAGCAAGCTCACCACCCCACCAAAGATCAATACTTCGATCCACCCCCAAGCCAGGGGCTAAGGTTCCACTCCACAAATACATGCCATCAGCACCGGCATCCCATACCACGAGTGCCTACCCACAGGAGCCCTCAACAAGCCTATCTGTAATCTAACATGTCCAAGGCAAGAGAAAAAACTCTAGTCCACGCACAGACCCATCAAAAGTGCATTGAACGACTGACAACACAATAATAACCCAAGGCATCACTTATATAGTGACACTTGAGCCTACTATACCTTAGCCCTTTGCATCTATCTGCTTCTCCTAAGCCCAAGTTCCCCTAACCCTACTAGATTAGGTCCACTAATCCTAGGATTAGCTCCAAGTACATAACATAATGTCATGAAGATAATTCTAAGAGGATAGCCTTAGAGCTACTACAAACTCCTCCACCCCATCGGATGGGGAAAGCCCTTGCTAAAGAAGATCTTGTGGACGTGATCTTCCAGTTAGGAAGCATCCAATGTCAGGCTAAGAAGAGTGGAGTAGGACTCTTAAGTTCCTCTTGGATTTTCAAGCCCAGAAATACACTTTTGTATTTTTTGTTTTCATTCACTTTTGTATTTAGAAATTTGATGGATAGTTTGCCACCCTAGTGCGTTCCTTGGGGATCCGACCTCCCAAGTTTGAGTATCGAACGAGAGGCCGTATCTCCATTTAGTGAAACAATCAACGCATTGCTTCACCATGTAAAACATTGACATCAGATGCCTAAGAACTAAGTTGTTGGATCCATCCACCCACGGGGAGAGAAATCCGTTGTAGGAGGTTATCCACGAAGAGCGTGAACAATGTGGGGAACAGAATCCCAGCCACAAATGCTAAGGAAGAAATTTCACTCTTAAGGTTTTCCACCACTTTCCTCACACAAAGGTCAATGGCAAAGAGAAGCTCATGGTACCCCTTGGGCATGCCAAGGAAGCAGACTTTCACTAGGAATCTGACCTCTATCAAGTTTTGGCAAGTATTGGATGGCACACCATATCTACATTTAGTGTTACATTTTCTTTAATTACATGCTGACAAAGCATGGGACACGCAAGTAACGCGTGGGAAACCTATGGCGGCATACAATGCACATCACCACTTATGAGATCAAGTGTGAAGTTCAAAGAGACCCATGCGGGAGTACTAGAAGCGACACACGAGGTGCGTGAGTGTATGTGACTGGTAAGGTACACTCCATGTCCGACGTCGCGTGCACACTATTGTACAAGGGTACCACGTGGACATTCTGCGTAGTCAGTACACTTAGGACACCTCTTCTGATGGGCCAAGAGCATGTTGTGACCCCTAGTCCACCGACTTGTCACCAGGTACCATCTAGGCCAGTTAGGGTAAGTCACGTCGTGCCCATGGCACAAGGTCAATGTAACCCTCTTTGCAAGATGTAATGTTGTACAAGGCCTAATGGACACTTATTAGACCAATGGGCAGGGTGTCTAGACAGCCAAGTCAAGTGTAAGTCATTGTCCAAGTTCTTGGCAATTGTGTCAACCCATGTGTGAATTCCGGAGTGGCTCCCGCATTCTCTTTGAAGCAATATATCAAGCAAATACACCACCCAGCGGTGGGGACCCTTGAGAGGGTTAGTTAGGACCCAATCTTGCGTCCTTGCATATTCTCTCAACCGTCATCTCCAAATTCAGTTTTCAACATTGTCTTTGCATCGTTTTTTATCATTGAACACTTCCACATAAGGTATCAGAGCTTTGGCTTTTATAAGTTGATGATTTTCTGAGTGCACACCCCTAGTTCCGGAGTGGTTCCCATCTCTTGAAACGTGGTTGGTATACTAGCCTTTTATAAGTTGATGATTTTTTTTTTTTTTTGCAAGTTGGGTTCTGAGTGCACACCCCTAGTTCCGGAGTGGTTCCCATCTCTTGAAACGTGGTTGGTATACTAGCCTTTTGGGAAATGACTCTTAGAGCCTCCATACCTCATAGTGGATGGTTTACTTGCGTTCAAGCACGAACACCAACACCCCCACTATGAATCACTTGGAAGAGCAATCTGAAGTGCAGAAGGGGCAGCAAGAGTCCCCCGTTTCTCCAACCCAAGCCTCTACTCCAAACCCTACATCTTCCATCGAATCCCTTTTGGCTATGATGCAGCAATTTTTGCAAAATCATCAGGCCTTTATGCTAAAATCAGAAAATGATGTTTCAATAAACGCTTCAATCCTTTCTTCCTACGTTGCAAGCAAGAGCATCCACACCTTAGGAGGATCCAGAAGAGAGACAGCACCAACCTACCATGGAGATGGAGGAGAGATTGTGAGCCTCCCTCACAGCCGACCGTCAACGAGAGCTTGAGAGCCAAAGCAAAAGAACGACATCGCCAAGAGTGGGACGACCATCTTAGCACCATGGCAAGATCAACGACAACAAGAGTTCAAAGCCTTGCTTCTCACCATACAGCCAGCTCCCTAACCATCGCCATCAAGTCCACCAGCACTTCCAAAGAAAATCCAATTTATCAAGAATGATGGTAAGTTGGATGCTAACGTCACCCAGCCATGGACTTTTCTCTCTCAGCTCTTTGTTGCAACTCAAGGCTCAAGTCTTCAATGATCTTGGCTGAGTTTCCGCCTCAACATTTTGTGCCTCAACATGCTGTTACTTTGACCATATTTGTTTTAACTTCTTCTACCTCTAGTCTTTGAAGTAAACACACACTCAATCAATTCATTAGCATCCATAAATGTTGCTCTTCCTCTAGATAAAGCTTGCATACCTTGTGATACCTTAAATGATATCAAAGAGAACCTTTTTAACAATAAACTTTCTAATCAATAAACATAAAGACATTCACGGGATTGTACACCTGCGAAACATACCTCAGAGGAAAGGTGTAACTTGAGGGATCTAATTGTATCATGGAAAGTAAAACTATAACCTGCACCAACAAAAACCATTTCAGGTCACGTGAAATAAGGCACAGACGAAGCACAAATGAACAGATACTGAATCGGACCTTTTAACATTTGTGATCAGCACTCATGCCTCGGATCAAGGCCTATTTTTAGTTAATCGCTGGTTTTTAAGTCTTTGCATATTTTTGATGAGTACCTCTCTCTCTCTCTCTCTCTCTCTCTCTCTCTCTCTAGAGAGAGAGAAAGAAAGAAAGAAAGAAAGATATATTAACGTCTACGAGAGGCCAAAGTCGACCTATGAGACAAAAAATAATACAACTGTGTTCTTCCAGTCATCGGAAGAAAAGAAACAAAAGAAAAAGTGTGCATGTGTCTGGATACAACTGTCAATCATCATGGATCGGTGGAGCCCATATACAAACAATATAAGGGGGGTGGGGATGTGGATGGAGTGCTAAGGCAAGATGCATCTCTATATGCTGAAGGGGTAGTACAAGCATGCTATGCAGATCTATGTCTAACTCCATCCAGTGCCATAAGAGGGATATAAGATATCATACATCGCCGATGCTGAGGCTGTGAATGGCATGAACATGTACCCTGAGTCTGAATGAAAGCGAGCTAGCCTCTCCTGTGTCTCCATCTGGTGTCTCATTCGGATAGCTGCTATCTCTCGGTGACGGAGTCGGGGTGCTCTATGTCCAGTCTGTCTAGGTCTCCTCCTGGCTCTCAATTCCTCTGCTCTCTGTGCGGTCACCCCACGCGGTACATCAGCTGGCACTGGCATAGCTCTCTGGAAGAAATCTGTGAGCTGGGACTGTCTCCCACCCCTAGTGGGAGCGGGTGTCTGGAGGAGTCTCTCTCGAGAACTATGAAGCTCTAGTAGTAGTCTGCCAAGCTGTCGCTGGTCCGAGGCCTCCATCAACTGATGTAGTGAAGAGTGCTCCTCAAACAATCCTGCATATCTATCTCTGACCCCCTGGTGGGCTCTACATCTACATACAAAGTGATCCTCAGTCTCCACCTCCTCGCGGCACAATCTGCATATCCGCTCAGCTCTAGGAACCCGTGCCGCTCTCCCAACCTCTATCTCTAGCTGATGTGATGAGACTCGTAGCTGTCCAATAGCAACGCGAGAGCTGTGTGGCATGTATACATCCATGTACCGCGGTCGATGTATAAACCCATCCCCTAAGATGCTCTAAAGTGGTCTCTGTAGTACAGCATCTTCGGTGGTAGTGGGCTCTCTGGTGCTGTCCATGTCTCCTGTATGTAGTGCTGCCATATGTCCTGTCTCATCACTCTGTTCCTCTCATTGAGAGAGAGGTAACCCCGTGGAGCAGACTGATCATACTGAAAAGGTGGCAACCGCTCAAGGTCTATACCATGATGTGAGAACCACTGTAGCATCTGTGCATACCAAGATCCAGTGTGTCCAGCCTCGGCCAGCTGTCTGGATGCCTCAAAAGCTCGGCGGGATAATCTCTCCATGGGCATCTCCCTCATCCTGTATATAAAGGAGATCGTCTGGAACAATGCCTCCACTGCCATAGGTGGTGCAGCAAACTCCGCTCGAACAATGTCGTGCGGGACGGATGGTTTGCTGCGTATCATCCTCGAGAGCATCAAGATCTGTGGTCTCTCCAGCTGTACCCATGTGGAGGCTCCAAGCCCTGGTGCCCAAACCGCTGCTGCATACATCAAGGCTGGTGTCACTAATGTATCAAAGAGCCACCCCTTCGTGCGGGGTTCCTGAAAATGTGCCTGATAACACTGACGCTCAAGGCCAGCAAGAGCTGCATACCCCCGGGTCACTCTGTCTTGGACTGCTTGAGCCATGGAGAAGCATCCAGCTGAGCTAGTAAATGTGATGCCAAGGTAAACATAAGAGCTCACCACCTCGACCCGCCCTCCTGCTAATGTGAGAGTAGTGTGGCTCCTGACTGCGGGTGAAGTGTGGAAGATCATAACCTTGGTTTTCCCAAGGTTCACTGTGAGCCCTGCTGTGCGCAGAAGTCATCAAGAGCCACAAGGTGTCTTTGAAGCCCAACCTGCGTATCGGATACCAAGATGATGTCATCAGCATAAAGCATAACATGGACAGTAATACCTGATAGCTCAACCCCAGAGCCTCCTCCCTGTGTGATGTAGCCGACCGCCTCATCAATATAGAGCCCAAAGAGCGTGGGGGAGAGCGGGCACCCCTGCTTCACACCAATGGTGCTAGCAACTGTGTCGGACAAGCCTCCTGGGCATCGGACTCTCCCAAAGACCTGCTCATATAGCCTGTATATGCCCCACATCATGTCTGAAGGTATGCCTAGTGTCTGTAGTCGCCGAAAGAGGCGCTCTCTGGGCACAGTATCAAATGCCTTGCGGAAATCCACAAAGCAACAATAGAGCCGTTGCCTCCGTGCCTTGGCCTGATCAATCAGGCACCTCAATGTAAAAATGTGGTCGATGGTCGAGAAGGCTCGACGGAAGCCTGCCTGGCCTGCTGCTCTCAATCTCCCAACCTCTGCATGAGTGCTCAGCTCTGCCTCCAAAACTGCCCCGTATAGTTTGGCCAATATATGGCCAATCATGATGGTCCTGTAGTTCCCGGGGTCTAGTACATCTCCCGCTTTATGGATCGGCACAATAGTGTGCATCGTCCACTCAGCCGGAAACCCCTCTGACAGAGCTCTGTTGAAGAGATGAGCAAGAAATGGTGCCAATGTATCAATAGCATAGATAAGATGCTCTCCCTGTAATCCTGTATGATCTGTCGCCCGTCCATGTTGGAGTCGGCATATGGCCCTCCTAACCATAGGTGGGGTGAAGAAGGTGGAGACTGTGGGGCATGGCTCTGTGGGCTGTGGTATAGGGGGCTGTGCACGCACATCATAAAGTCTCTCTGCATGTCTACCAGGTCTGAGGATCGGCAATAGGTGTGGGAGGACGGGGCTCTCTGAGTCTCCTCCAAGCAGCAGCAGCATCTCTGCTCATGAGCATGTGATGTGTGTCCCAGTACTGAGCCTCCTCATAAGCTCGCCGCTTACGACGGGTGAGAGTATGCATCCTCCTGCCTGCCTGCCTCCGGGTGATCTCCCCGCGAGCCCTCTGCACTCGGAGACTGCGGTAAAGGTTTCTGCACTCATCATCATACCATCGGTTCTGGGGCATGCTCCCAGATGTAGGTGGCCGTCCTGTCTGTATGTGGTATGGGAAACTCCTCGCGGCTGCGGAGTGAAGTACATGTGAGAGCTGGGAGGTGAGCATGGCCATGGGTGCCGATGGATCTAAGGCCAATAGTTGATCATGAACATGATAGTCGTACACCTCGGCTAGATCCTGAGTGAAGTGAAAAATAGTGCGTGGTGGCTGTATGATGGGTGGGTGGGTCTCCAATAAGCTCCTGAAAGTGAGGGATAGGTATGTATGATCCGCCCCAATGGGGCATGGTGGTACGGTGAAGTGAGACACCATATCTGCTGCCTCCCGGGATCCCATCACATAATCCACTGTACTACTGCCGCCTCCCACTGGAAAGCAAGTCAACACACCTGAATCTGGCCACTGAGTCATCCCATTATAAATAACGAGATGGTGTCGGGCCCCAAGCTCCAACAGATGTTGCCCATATCCAATGCTGTCAGCTCCTCCATCAGCGGAGATCCGAGTGGTCCCTGTATCCTCTGTAGCTAGCGGCTCTAGTCTCAGGGGATCCTCAAAGTCATAGATCTCGCACTGTCTGCTCCGAGTCCGTGCATTGAAGTCCCCCATCAAGAAGACTTCTCCCAGTGTCGAATAGTGTAAGATCTCCTCAGATAAGACAGAGTATGGAGACTCACTAGCCTCTCCTCCACCCGGCTCCTCGGTGGTGGCAAACCACGACCCCTTCGGAGGAAAGTAGCAAAGGGCGATATAAATCCATCTCGTCGCCGAGAGGCGTAAGCTAATCCACATGTATCTCGCCTCCGAGTCTCGTGCTACGACTCGAACATGCTCACGTAACCCATGCCTGAAAAGCACTGCAATACCTCCTAAACCTCGGGAGGTGGCCTGTCTCATCCCCTGTCGGTGAGCTGACTCCCACTGATAACCCTCAACCCGTGGTAAGCCCCTCTCCGGGCTCTCATGTGTCTCTGTCAACAAGATGATATCCCGGCCCTCCATCACCTCCTCAAGTCTCCCTGGATGTGTCCATAGGACTCCATTACAGTTCCAGATTGCTATGTGTATCTCTTTGTCCTCATGTTGTTTCCTCCGTGTCTCATAGGCCAGATGGCGCTATTCGACCCTCTTCCCATCAATGTAGATGTGACCATCCCTATAATGTGTCTTCTTCCCTTCTTTGCGTGCCGCCTTGATCTTCGGCATGCATAATCTTCTATGCTCCAGATGCATCCATGTGAGGTCATCATCGAAGTAGATGGGGTCCCCTGGCAAGCTCCTCGAGATAGCCCGTCTTCTCATAAAGCTCATCCTACTCTCCTCGTCCGGGAACTGTAGCACTAAGGCCTTGCCTTTGGTGGAGTCCTTTGGGGTTGTCCTCCATACTCTAGTGAATGGGAGCGGCTCATCCTCCTTTAGTCCTAGCTTGGTACATAGGTTCCGCCCGTCAATCTCGGGCGTGGAGGTAGTGCTCTCTGGTATCCCTGTGACTCGGATGTTCAGGCGCCGGATCCGTCGCATCTTCTCTTCATCAAGAGTAGACTGCATCATGTGTACATCTTCTTGTACCTCCTTAGACAAAAAATAATACAACTGTGTTCTTCCGGTCATCGGAAGAAAAGAAACAAAAGAAAAAGTGTGCATGTGTCTGGATACAACTGTGAATCATCATGGATCGGTGGAGCCCATATACAAACAATATAAGGGGGGTGGGGATGTGGATGGAGTGCTAAGGCAAGATGCATCTCTATATGCTGAAGGGGTAGTACAAGCATGCTATGCAGATCTATGTCTAACTCCATCCAGTGCCATAAGAGGGATATAAGATATCATACATCGCCGATGCTGAGGCTGTGAATGGCATGAACATGTACCCTGAGTCTAAATGAAAGCGAGCTAGCCTCTCCTGTGTCTCCATCTGGTGCCTCATTCGGATAGCTGCTATCTCTCGGTGACGGAGTCGGGGTGCTCTATGTCTAGTCTGTCTAGGTCTCCTCCTGGCTCTCAATTCCTCTGCTCTCTGTGCGGTCACCCCACGTGCTACATCAGCTGGCACTGGCATAGATCTCTAGAAGAAATCTGTGAGCTGAGACTGTCTCCCACCCCTAGTGGGAGCGGGTGTCCGGAGGAGTCTCTCTCGAGAACTATGAAGCTCTAGTAGTAGTCTGCCAAGCTGTCGCTGGTCCGAGGCCTCCATCAACTGATGTAGTGAAGAGTGCTCCTCAAACAATCCTGCATATCTATCTCTGACCCCCTGGTGGGCTCTACATCTACATACAAAGTGATCCTCAGTCTCCACCTCCTCGCGGCACAATCTGCATATCCGCTCAGCTCTAGGAACCCGTGCCGCTCTCCCAGCCTCTATCTCTAGCTGATGTGATGAGACTCGTAGCTGTCCAATAGCAACGCGAGAGCTGTGTGGCATGTATACATCCATGTACCGCGGTCGATGTATAAACCCATCCCCTGAGATGCTCATAAAGTGGTCTCTGTAGTACAGCATCTTCGGTGGTAGTGGGCTCTCTGGTGCTGTCCATGTCTCCTGTATGTAGTGCTGCCATATGTCCTGTCTCATCACTCTGTTCCTCTCATTGAGAGAGAGGTAACCCCGTGGAGCAGACTGATCATACTGAAAAGGTGGCAACCGCTCAAGGTCTATACCATGATGTGAGAACCACTGTAGCATTTGTGCATACCAAGATCCAGTGTGTCCAGCCTCGGCCAGCTGTCTGGATGCCTCAAAAGCTCGGCGGGATAATCTCTCCATGGGCATCTCCCTCATCCTGTATATAAAGGAGATCGTCTGGAACAATGCCTCCACTGCCATAGGTGGTGCAGCAAACTCCGCTCGAACAATGTCGTGCGGGACGGATGGTTTGCTGCGTATCATCCTCGAGAGCATCAAGATCTGTGGTCTCTCCAGCTGTACCCATGTGGAGGCTCCAAGCCCTGGTGCCCAAACCGCTGCTGCATACATCAAGGCTGGTGTCACTAATGTATCAAAGAGCCACCCCTTCGTGCGGGGTTCCTGAAAATGTGCCTGATAACACTGACGCTCAAGGCCAACAAGAGCTACATACCCCCGGGTCACTCTGTCTCGGACTGCTTGAGCCATGGAGAAGCATCCAGCTGAGCTAGTAAATGTGATGCCAAGGTAAACATAAGAGCTCACCACCTCGACCCGCCCTCCTGCTAATGTGAGAGTAGTGTGGCTCTTGACTGCGGGTGAAGTGTGGAAGATCATAACCTTGGTTTTCCCAAGGTTCACTGTGAGCCCTGCTGTGCGCAGAAGTCATCAAGAGCCACAAGGTGTCTTTGAAGCCCAACCTGCGTATCGGATACCAAGATGATGTCATCAGCATAAAGCATAACATGGACAGTAATACCTGATAGCTCAACCCCAGAGCCTCCTCCCTGTGTGATGTAGCCGACCGCCTCATCAATATAGAGCCCAAAGAGCGTGGGGGAGAGCGGGCACCCCTGCTTCACACCAATGGTGCTAGCAACTGTGTCGGACAAGCCTCCTGGGCATCGGACTCTCCCAAAGACCTGCTCATATAGCCTGTATATGCCCCACATCATGTCTGAAGGTATGCCTAGTGTCTGTAGTCGCCGAAAGAGGCGCTCTCTGGGCACAGTATCAAATGCCTTGCGGAAATCCACAAAGCAACAATAGAGCCGTTGCCTCCGTGCCTTGGCCTAATCAATCAGGCACCTCAATGTAAAAATGTGGTCGATGGTCGAGAAGGCTCGACGGAAGCCTGCCTGGCCTGCTGCTCTCAATCTCCCAACCTCTGCATGAGTGCTCAGCTCTGCCTCCAAAACTGCCCCGTATAGTTTGGCCAATATATGGCCAATCATGATGGTCCTGTAGTTCCCGGGGTCTAGTACATCTCCCGCTTTATGGATCGGCACAATAGTGTGCATCGTCCACTCAGCCGGAAACCCCTCTGACACAGCTCTGTTGAAGAGATGAGCAAGAAATGGTGCCAATGTATCAATAGCATAGATGAGATGCTCTCCCTGTAATCCTGTATGATCTGTCGCCCGTCCATGTTGGAGTCGGCATATGGCCCTCCTAACCATAGGTGGGGTGAAGAAGGTGGAGACTGTGGGGCATGGCTCTGTGGGCTGTGGTATAGGGGGCTGTGCAGGCACATCATAAAGTCTCTCTGCATATGTCTGCCAGGTCTGAGGATCGGCAATAGGTGTGAGAGAGAGAGAGAGAGAGATCGACTGTCTCCCCCTGTTTCAGTATAGCCTAGATCCCCCCTACCTTGATCTCTCATGACAGGAGATCAACCGGATGATCCGGTTAGATCTACTTGGGCTACACGTACACCAGACATGGGTGTCTCCGTCAGAGATTGGTAAGAAGTGTGAGTTCTTCAGAGATCACTTCTAGAGACTCTCCAAGGATGGATTCTTTGAGATCTCAAGATACATTCAGATACACGTCACATGCTATGCATATCACGTTCGTCCAGCTCAGGGTATCCTCCCACCGCCTCAAAGTAGAGACTGGCAGAGCTGAGAATATCCCACATGAGGAGAGGACATGCACAGTATGAACCACAGGAGCAGTAGAGGATGAGGCCCATTATATGTTCAGTTGCCCGGCTTACTACGAGATACGGGGGAGATTCAACTGCCTCTTCTGAGAGGGATTCGGACCACTCACACGCATGATACAGTTTGAGGATCAGAGGTGCTTGGGCATGTACTCTTCCAAGGCTTATCAATAGGCAAGGCTTGGCTATGACCAGTGTGCCTATGAGCCAAGCCTTGCCTAATATGGACACTAAACTGGACTTTTCGTCAGTTTATTATCCCCAAATGGCTGGGCAAAGTGAGGCTCCACATTCAGCCCTGCTGGATCTCTTCAAATACTATGTTGCAAATCAAAAAACAGGTTGGTGAAAGAGTGCACAGAGCGGAAGCAAAGGGGCACTAGTGTGTGCTGAATAGAGAGTGCAAGAGAGAGAGAGAGAGATATGGAGCAACTATGCTGAATATACTGAAGCAAAACAGTCCCAAGCAAGAGGCACAGATAGTCTCATAAGTGAGGGAGCAAAATATGTACAAGACTGAATGATAGTGAGAGGCCAGCCCCACCTATTTATAGGTGGGTAGTGCTGGCCGACTGGGGCTGAATATGCTGGCCAACTGGAGCATATGAGCTGGCTGACTGGTAAAATACCAAATAGACTCGGAAAAATCCCAGAAAAATATGGAAAAAAGGGGTGGCCAGCCCACAATCAAGGGCCATACAAAAGGGACCAAAAGGACACCAGAAATGGGCAGAAACTGGGGATGAATGTGCTAACACCCCCTCTCAGCACCAGATGCTGAACATACTCCGAGAAGCCGAAGAAGTCGTCCGCTGTCAAAGACAAAAGAATGCAACAACAACAAGTACCAAGAATGCTCAACAAGCAATCTTCACAGCAACTCAGCTACAATAGCAACAGAACAAGCTGCCAGGTACACTCCTTCTCTAGAAGAGAACAACCATGTAGGTTGCGTTGTGCTGCTCCAAATATCGGTGCTAAACCCAAATGTAAACAGAGTGTCACAAGAATCCCTAGAAGCCTGTAGCTCCAAGAAGATAATACCCTCAAAAGAAAGAGTCCATCTCCTCCAACTCTGTACCAAGAGTAGCCAAATGCTATACAATAGCACCCTCCTCGAAGGTTGGCATCACCAAATGTAAGAACTCAACTGCCCCCTCTGAAAACTAATGTCGGGACTCCACAAGCCCAACCAAATCCAAATCCCAATCCTTCAAGCACTGGAAGTACCACTTTGTCCCAGGCACGGTCATGGACACACCTGACCACAATCCAGAATCCTCACACAGAGTAAGGGAAAGAGAAACATTCACAGTAGTGGTAACTCAAGTAGTAGTAGCCTCCTCAATAGCATCACACAGCGTAGAAGCAGGCTCCTCCATAGAAGGCAAAGGGACCAGCAACACATCTTGGTCACTGGTTGTCGAAGAAAGAGTCGGAGGCGAAGCAATAGGAGACAAATTCCCCTCAGAAGCTGTGAGCAAAGATAGCCCACTATCTTCCTCAAAAACATTACCAAATATATCATCCTGGCAAGGAGAAGTATGCACAGAAACGGAAGGCAAGGCAACATGAGAAACAAACTCCTCAGATGCAGTGAGCAAAATTGGCCCACTATCCTTCGCTGCAGGAACATCTCCAAAAGAAGTATCCACAAGATCACTGGCTGCATAGCACCCAGAAGTAGAAACCATCTGTCGATCACTGGTATCACCATACAGGTCACAAAGCAACTGCCACACATAGAAAGTAGAAGCATCATCAGGAGCATAGATGAAGTGTCGAAGAACCGAATCTTGACAATTCAGGAGAAGAAAGGCATAGATCTATCCATCAGTTCCTCCACCGACACACGTTCTCTGCAGAGGCAAGGTCCAGCAAGCACCGATTCTTGTACGACAGAAACTCCATCAAACCATACTCCCTGAGAATCGAAGTAACCTGCAACTTCCATGACTGAAAGTTACCACCATCCAACTTGTCTGCCTCATCTAGGAAATAACAACAGAGTGGTATGGGAGCCAAATCTGAAGTTGTCATCATTGATCCAATCAATAGAACCAACCCTCATAAGATAAAACTGTCCAAATCAGAAAACGCTGATATAGGGTCTTTTCTCCCACCAAAACGCAGCCCTAAGAGGCTGGACAACACCCGAGAATCCTCCTATAGCAAAAAAACGCAGAAGCTTCTGTCGACTGCACCTCCAACCTTGAGGTCACCAGAAGAGGGAAAAAATGCAGATTTGATATAGAGAGGAAAGGCAGCCACACATGACCTAGGAATATGCTGTAAGAGGGTGCAAGAGGGAAAGGCATCAACAAGGACAGCAGCTTGGGCTCTCCTCAAGAAAACGCACAATCTATGAAGAAGAAGTGTCCTCCCAGGTACCAAGGGTGCCACCAAAGCCCGAAACACCACAAACCCCCTCTGCAAAAGGGAATGGCCACCGGAGAGGAAAACGCAGCCAGAAAAGGGTTGCTGTCCTGAAAAAACAGGCCGCCTATGTCCAAACTCCACGTGGGATGAAACGCTGATCAGAAAATTACTTGATGGCTACAAGCGATGAAGCCAATCTGAAGAGGAAGTGATCGGCAGTTGCTGTCCAGAAAACGCAGCAAGTAAAAGGCTGCAAATCTGAGAAAAACGTAGAGATTAAGGGGCTGTAAATAGGGCTAAATCTGGGACAGCAGATGGAATCGATGAACCGGGAGCGATGATACCATGAAAGAGTGCACAGAGCGGAAGCAAAGGGGCACTAGAGTGTGCTGAATAGAGAGTGCAAGAGAGAGAGAGAGATATGGAGCAACTATGCTGAATATACTGAAGCAAAACAGTCCCAAGCAAGAGACACATATAGTCTCATAAGTGAGGGAGCAAAATATGTACAAGACTGAATGAATAGTGAGAGGCTAGCCCCACCTATTTATAGGTGGGTAGTGCTGGCCGATTGGGGCTGAATATGCTAGCCGATTGGGGCATATGAGCTGGCCGACTAGTAAAATACCAAATAGGCTGGGAAAAATCCCATACAAATATGGAAAAAAGCAGCCCACAATCACGGGCCATACAAAAGGGACCAAAAGGACACCAAAAATGGGCAGAAACTGGGGATGAATGTGCTAACACTTGGGAGAAGTATCTAAAAGAATGGCTGTAAATCAGAAAAACAGCAAATAGATCTTGCAAAGAAACACACGTGCAAAAGAACTGAAGTAGAAAACTTGTTATCTGCTGAAGTAGAGCACGAGGGCTGCCCATAGGTGCATACAACCAACAGCAATAGCTTGCTTACCCAAGCCACCTATTTATAGGTTGGACAAGAGCTGGTCGGCCAGTATAAAAACAGTGGGCTAGCCGACTATGCAAAAAATACTAGAATAATGTCTTAAAAAATAGACAAAAATAGCAAAAAAATATCTAAAATAAGATGAATGCATGGCCTCATAAATCTAGCCAGATACAGCATGAAATATGCACATATATGCCCAATCTGGAGATGATAATGCCAACACCTCCTCTTCAGCGCCCGATGGACGGACCAACTCCAGCACGCTGAAGGAAGACCTCCAAAGAAGCTCGAGGGAGCGGTTTGGTGAAGAGGTCAGCAAGATTGTCCTGAGTGGAACAATACTCAAGTCGAAGAAGACCAAGCTCAATCCGATCCCGAACAAAATGATAGTGAACCTCAATGTGTTTGGAGCGGCCATGTATCACAGGATTCTGAGCTAAAGCAATGGCACTCTGAGAATCCGAGAAGATGACAACAGGGGAATCATCCGCACAACATAAATGCTCCAAAATTTGATGTATCCATAACGCCTCGGCTGTGAAGAGAAGATAGGATTTGTACTCAGCCTCGGTAGAAGCAGCAGAAACAGTCCTCTGCTTCTGAGATTTCCAAGAGACCAATCCTGTACCAAGCATGAAACGATATCCCGTAGTAGATCTCCGAGTATCAATGCAACCAGCCCAATCAGCATCCGTAAAGCCCACCAAAGAAGAACCACCAGAATAAGTGATGCCATAATCTGATCTGCCACGAAGATACCGAAGCACTCTCAAAGCTGCCTGCCAATGAGATCTCCGAGCTGCTGAAGAGAACTGGCTGAGTACGCTCATAGCATAAGAGAGATCCGGTCGGGTGTTGACAAGATAAAGCAAGGAGCCAACTAACTGCCGGTATTATATGGAATCCACCAAAGGTGTATCATCCTCCTTAGACAATTTCGCATTGGGATCCATAGGACAAGAGAGAGGAGAGCAATCTGTCAAACTATAAGTTGCAAGAACTTCTTCACATACTTCTCCTAGGAAATGAAGATGCAATCATTTCTCTGCCAAACCTCCAGACCAAGAAAATAATGAAGTAAGCCAAGGTCCGTCATCTCAAACGTGAGGAAAAGTTGAGACTGAACCTGAGTGACCAACTCAATCTGTGAGCCTGCAAGAATGAGGTCATCAACATTAAGCACAATGATGCATATATCCCCATCAGAAAGAAGCACATAGAGGTTTGGATCTGCATATGACCTCTCAAAACCAAGAGATAACAAGAAAGCATCAATCTTTTGATACCAAGCACGAGGTGCTTGTTTGAGACCATAAAGAGCTTTCTTCAACAAGTAAACATGGTCCTCATGTCCTTGAATCACAAAACCAGGAGGCTGCTCCACATAAACTTCCTCCTCTAAATCACCGTTCAAAAAGGCAGATTTAACATCCATCTTTAACACAGGCCATCTGAAACGAGCAGCCAGAGCCAAAACAATACGAATGGAAGGAAACCTAGCTATAGGAGCAAATGTCTCATCAAAGTCCTCGCTGGCCATTTGAGCATATCCACGAGCAACAAGACGGGCCTTGTACTTATCCAAAGTACCATGAAACTTGACTTTGAAGATCCATTTGACACCGATGACTCGTCGATGTAAAGGTCGTGGTACTAAATCCCATGTATGATTCCTCTCAATAGAGGACATCTCGGCTTCCATAGCCTGTCGCCACTGTGGTTGGGCAAGGGCCTCCTCTGGAGATTCGGGCTCATCAATCGTCTGCAAAGTACTCATAAGAGCATAATTCACTGTGGGAGTGGGAACCCGAGAAGATCTCCTCAGACCGGATGAAGAAGTAGAGACCTGGTCATGCAATTGACTGTCAGAAAGGCCATAATCTCGAAGTAATTGCTGGACCCAACAGGGTGGACCAGCCCTCACAACAAATGTGGAAGAGGAAGTATCCGCAGCTGTAATGGATGCACCCGGGGCAGCCGGGGATGAAGAAGGGACGTCCGAGCGTGTAGGAGATGATGTAGAGGCTGCCCAGACTGGCTGAGAAGTTCCGGAAGACGGTCCAGCACTCTGTATGGGGCTGGAAACAGCAGAAACAAGGGCTGAAACAGTAGCAACAGCAGGCTGAATCGCTGCCGAAGTCACCGCAGGCACAGGGGGTGATGAAGTGCCTGATGGGAGAGCAAAGAAAATTCACCACCGATATCCGGCGGAAATGGATCAATATCCTCAGAAAACTGCATGGGTGAAGAGGAATCAAATCCAAAGAGGGTCTCATCAAAGCGAGCATCACGAGATATGTTGATGTCCTCCAACGCAGGATCCCAAAAGCAGTATCCTTTCGACTTCGAACTATATCCCGTAAAGATCATCCTCTTCAACTTCGGGGAAAGTGTAGTCCTCTTTGACCTGGCACATGTACAAACGCAACACAACCGAAAACTCGTAAGTGTGAGACGGAGGGCTTATGTCCAGAAAACGCCTCCTCTGGTGTCTTTCCATCGACCACCTTTGTGAGAGAGCGATTGATGAGATAAACTGAGGTAGCCACAGCTTCACCCCAGAAAGAGGGAGGAAGACTTGCATGATGCAAGAGGGATCGAGCCATCTCCTTGCTGTTCGGTTCTTCCGCTCCACCACTCCATTTTGCTAAGGAGTATAAGGAACAGTCGTCTGCCCCCGCTGGATGCCTTTAGAGGTAAGAAACTCATCAAAAGGTACAAACTCACCACCATTGTCACTTCGTAAGAATGAAACTTTGCTTTGAGATTGGTTCTCAACCATTGGAAGCCAAGACCTGAAATTGGCAAATGCATCAGATTTGCGTGCCAAGAAACACACCCATACCTTCCGTGTGAAGTCATCCACCAAGAGCATATAATAACGGGCCCCGCCAAGGGACTCAACCTCCATAGGGCCAACCAAGTCTGCATGGATCAACTCAAGTCTCCGAGTAACTCTATGTGTAGCCTCTTCTGGAAAGGACTCCCTGTGATGTTTCCCCATCATGCAAGAGGAACAAATGTGTGGGAGAGCTCTCAACTCTGGAAGTCCACTTACAAGTTGCTTGGAATGAAGCTTTTGCAGAGCGACAACAAGCACATGACCAAAACGTGAATGCCACAAAGAAGTATTTGCAATAGAAACTAAGGCATGGGAGGGAGAGAAAAGCTGATGAAGATGAGATTCCGAGGAAGAAATCTAAGAAGAGAAGTTGGTGATCTTGTAAAGGCCTTCATCATGAACACCATTAGCCACAACCGTAAGAGTCCTCCGATCAATCACCTCAATCACCTCATCGTCGAAATAAATGCCAAGTCCCTTCCGAGCAGCCATGTTCACTGAAAACAAATTCTTCGAAATACGTGACAGGTAAAATATCATGTAAAGAAGGAAAGGAACCAAAAGAAATGGTACCAACTCCATGGACAGGTAAGGAGGAGTCATCTCCAATGCGTACAGAAGAAGAAAGTGGCTTGTAATCCTCCATAATGTGAGAATGTTTGGTCATATGTGCCGAAGCACCGCTATCACCAGTCCACTCAATTTCTTCATGTGTGGCACTCACCTCTGCATCAGAAGTGATCTTTGTGATCACAAGGAAGGAATCCTGTGAAGAAACGGGAGAATCTGTAACTACCATGTATGCCACTTTGGCATTGCCCTCCTCTCGAACCTTGTCCTTGCCTTTGTCCTTGGAATCTTTGTCAGCATCTTTGGAGGTGTCCTTGGCTTTGTACTTGGCTTTGGCGGCTTTGGAATCATTACGCTTTGCAAAACACCGAGCCTCCATATGGCCAGGCCTGCCACAATAGGCACACTCCCCTTTGGAACCTTTGGATTCCTTAGAATCCTTGCTTTTGCCCTTCTCGCTTTTGTTGTTGATGCCTACTTTGCCTCCTTTGAACTTGCCCTTACTTTGGGCAACAAAGGCAGAATCTGTCTTCCCTTTGCCTCTCAATAAACATTTGTCATGTAAGTAAGTCACAACTTTCTCAAAAGAGGGTAGAGGTTCACGGAAGTAGATGTGATCTTTGAAAGAGTCAAAGGATGATGGCAGCTTACCAAGCAGTTTATGGATCGGGTTGTTGATCGAGCTCCCATACTCCTCAAGCTGCCTCTTGATCCTTGTGAATTCCCCAATCTTATCAATGATATTATCTGAGTCACTGATGGTAATCTTCTCAAGATCCGCCTCCAACTTAGCGATCTTCACAGAAGATACTCTCTCGAACCTCCTTTGAATCTCATTCCACATCTGACTGGCATCACTCCGGGAAGATATGAATTATGCCTGGATAGATGGTGTCATACAATGGATGATGATGAGACGGGCCCGTGCATCCAGAACTCCACGAAATGCAGGATCCACCAAGTGAGGAGTGGTGACAGAGGGCCACACACCTGCTCCTTCAAGAAGCAATTGCGATTAAAACGACCAAGTATGGTAGTTGGTAGCAGTCAGCTTCATGGAATCACTCACTTGAGGGGGTGAATAGGATGGCACATGGGAAGAGGTTGGGATGAGGGTTTGTGGGAGGGAAGAAACAAGAGAAGTGGTAGTGGCGGGGAATATGGAAGGAAAAGAAACAGGAATCTGGGAATAAGGTAGAGAAACAGGAAGCTGGGAAGGAGAACCCTGTGAATTTGGGGCTTGGGATCGAGGAGAAGAAAAGAGAATCCTCGAGTGAGAAGAATGACTATGACCAGAAGCCATATCTCCGATAACGCAAAAGAATCCTCCTCTTCAACAGAGCTAATCAGAAAATCAGCAAACTCCTCCTCGAAAGCTGAGTGCAGCAAAGAGAAAGGAAGGAGAAAAAGGGATGGGAGGGTGCGAAACCAAAAGGAGAGGTAAGAAATGACTCCCTCGGGTTAAAACCCTGTTGTAGCACCAAAATACGGGGCTGAGATCTGAAAACGCAGATCTCAGGCTAAAAACGCAGCACCTCTGTGGAAAACGCAGCTCCTCAACAGAAAACACAATTCCTCAGTGGAAAACACAGCTCCTCAATGGAAAACGCAGGTCCACAGCAGGAAAAAACGCAGCTCCTCAACGGAAAACGCAGGTCCACAGCAGAAAACGCAGCTCCTTTCAATATGTAGATGCGGTGGATCTTTGCCTACAACAGTTGATGTAGAAAACGCAGGTCCCTTTGTAACACTAGGCTCATATACCATGAAAGAATGGCTGTAAATCAGAAAAACAGCAAATAGATCTTGCAAAGAAACACACGTGCAAAAGAACTGAAGTAGAAAACTTGTTATCTGCTGAAGTAGAGCACGAGGGCTGCCCGTAGGTGCATACAACCAACAGCAATAGCTGAATAATGATGTGCTAATGATGCTAACCCAAGCCATCTATTTATAGGTTGGACAAGAGCTAGTCGGCCAGTATAAAAACAGTGGACTGGCCAACTATGCAAAAAATACTAGAATAATGTCTTAAAAAATAGACAAAAATAGCAGAAAAATATCTAAAATAAGATGAATGCATGGCCTCATAAATCTAGCCAGATACAGCATGAAATATGCACATATATGCCCAATCTGGAGATGATAATGCCAACAGTATCTACCCATGGTAGAGTTTGCATATAACAACCCAATCCATGCCTCTACGGAAAAGGCCCCATTTGAGATTGTATATGGCAAAGTGATATTGCCACCCATATGCACTAAGGATGAGATCTTTGTAGCATGAGTATGTCAAAGATCTTGATGTTGCTGCAGAGAGGTGGACATCAAAGAGAATGACTGGGTATTGTTGAAATTTGAGAAAGCAAGAATCCGTAAGAGACCGAGGAAGGAGGGAGCATGCCTCTCATGTGCATGCACATGGACATGCCTAATCCAAGGCTAATCCTGATAGGCTGCAGATAAACATCTAGATTAGGGATCTAGCATAGGTTCAAGTGTGCAAAGAAGACATCCAAGTGGACAAAGATCTTGTCGGCCAGATCTGGATTGCTTACGATGCAGGTTGGCAACATATAGAATTATATGGCATTTTTCTTCTGGCCTTGGTCGGCCAGTTTCTTGGGCATGCTTTGGGCCTACGAAAGGCTAGGCCATGGGTCATTGTTGGGCATAGATTAGGTTTTGTTTACCTTTTCGAGAAGGCCTAAGGCCACAAACATTGTACCCTTTGTCCTCTGTGAATATATTGAATATACAGCCATCTCTCTCTCTCTCTATTCTCTGTCTATGCTGATTATTCTTGCAGCTTTTGCACGTCACAATGGTATCAGAGCATCAGGCTCAGCTATGCTAAGTGCTGTTGGTGTCCCAGAGGAACTGCACAGGTCCAAGGCCAGTTGGGGCTGCCCCAGAAGCTTTTATGAAGCACTCCAAGGGATGAAATTCATCCAAGGGGTGGAGCCAAGGGTGCCAGGATCAATTTTCAAGAAGAAGGATTCATGTTTGTGTTTAGGGGCAGGGAAAGAAGGCAAGGAGACAAAGTGGAACAGATGCACAAATCTCTGCTTTAGCGGATTCAGAGACCTAAGGCAAGGTTTTCAGTGAAAAAGTTGCCAGGAAGGAAAGGATGACACATATGGGAGACCATATGTGGAGACAGGGGATGATCACAACCATTCACAATCAAAGGTTGGAATCCCGTCATCAAGTTTGGCAGGAGGGGATGTCATGTGCATGCACATGGACATGACTAATCCAAGGCTAATCTTGATAGGCAGCAGATAAACATCTAGATTAGGGCTCTAGCATGGGTCTAGGTGTGCAAAGAAGACATCCGAGTGGACAAAGATCCTATTGGACAGATTTGGGTTGCTTATGGAGCAGGTCGGTCGGCAGCATATAGAATTATATGAAGGACACGAAATAAAAAAACAGCGGGGGCCCTTGCCACAATGGAGATTGCAAGAGCTAGTCAAATCTCTCATTCTTCTTCTTTTTTCCCTTGATTAGATCCTTCTCTCATTCTTCTTCTTTTTTCCCCTGATTAGATCCTTCTCTAGGAGCAACTTAAGTGCCCACCCCCGAGGCGGCTTGGTCTCCTGCCCGAAGGCAGTACAATTACGGCTGCAAACAGCCCAGATGCTGCCGGGGGGAGCCTGAGGGGATTTGAACTCAAGACCTACCCTTTCCCGGTCACAAACCCACACCACTAGGCTACACAACCATTGGCAAGAGCTGGTCTTTCTTATGCTGCTGTGAATCAACATATACAGGCGAAAACATGTTTGATAAGGCAATATTAATGCATACATTACACAATAAGGAGCCACATGAAATGAGTACTTGGGGATCTCTTCAGATAAAACAGCATAGCCATGTTCAAGACGAATACATACCTGTGCCCTGGAAGCAAATGCGTCGTCTACAAGGGATGCCCTTCCAAGCTTGTTTGATGCTTGAGATTTGACAAATATGAAATTGAGAGACGGAGGCCATCACGACCTGCAGTAGCACGCCGTGCCTTCGATGTTTAATCAGATTAATTATAATGTTTACTTATTGAATATATATCTAATCTATATTGATATTTACTTATTGAATATATATATATATCTAATCTAAAATATATCAACATTGAATTCTAATGTTTACTTACTGAATATATATCTAACCTAATCTACATTGATATTTATGTTTATGTTTATGTTTATTTATTTAATATTTATATTATTCATGTGTTTATTTATTTTGTATTTATATTATTCAAGTATAGTCTTAGCACATGTTTTTCAAAGTTATAATTATATTATACAATAACAAGTGTTTGGATTCGAACCCAAGACCTCCATGTATGCATGTTTAGGTTGTTACTAGAGCCTCGCCTGCCACAACTAAGGTTGTTTACCACTCGGACTAGAGCCTCACAGCACCTGTTTTATTTATTACTATGTCGTTTTTTTCCTTTATTTAATGCTACCTTGCTTTTGTTTTGCTATGCATTATGTTAATTTTTTCCTTCATAATATAAAAAAATCTTTGTATCACTGAGGTTTTTTTTTAAGTGAAGCCCACTTCGAAACACGTACACCCACCACCATATATATGTATATCATTTACAATGTATCAAGCCAAGCGGCTAGCAAGGTTCTAACTTACAACATCGTGCTAGGTTATTGAACGTGCTCTCCAACTAAGCTAAGGTTATTTTTATTGCTTACTCCTCCTTTAATTAATGGAATAAAACATTAATTTTATTGAACACACAGGATGGCATAATTATTGTATTAATTATCAATCATCTTTCAATTATCACCATATATATATATATATATATATATATATATATATATATATATATTGTTATTGGGTGACCGCTACCCGATAACCTACTGAGTGTCTCTGGTTAGCAATACACCAGCTTGAAACAGAAAACATACACCGAAAGACATAGAAAAAAACAATGTATTCGTCTTACAAGAGATACGAAACAGAACGATTACATATATTACCCGATTGAAAACATAAAACATAAACAAAGAAGACTTAAAAGAGGAGAGTGGTTTCAGATTGCTCGCTCAGTACGGCAGGGTTGCCCTTTAGCCCCTGCCCTTTTAGCCCCATTATTATATATCATAGTTGTAGAGGCCATGAGCATCTTTCTCCGCTCCACTATTGGCATTTCTGGATTGAGGTTGCCTCTTCATAGTCAAGAGGAATTGGTTGACTCTGAGTTAGCTGATGACACAGCCATGTTCTTGGAGGCTTCACTATTGGTATTTCTGGATTGAGGTTGCCTCTTCATAGTCAAGAGGAATTGGTTGACTCTGAGTTAGCTGATGACACAGCCATGTTCTTGGAGGCTTCACATATATGCTTATGTTCTTTCCAGGTAGCACTAGAGGAGTTCTATTTAGCAGCAGGGGCACTCATTAATTGGCACAAATTTGTTGGTTTTTGGGTTAGTGATTCACCAAGAGTAGCTTGGGGTGCAGAGCTTGGTTTTACTTAGATCAGCAGAGGATGCACTGCTAGATATTTGGGATGCCAGGTTAGGATTGATATTTCTCCTACACAACCGTTTGCTCCGGTACTTATGAGTATCCGGAAGAAGCTTCTTCATTGGAGCTCCAAGAGATTAGATTTAGCTTCCAAAGCTTTGGTGGCTAATCAGGTATTGCTTGCCTCAGCTTGGTTTATTGCATCTTGTTGGTGCTTCTCTCATGCGTGCATTGGTCAATTGTTGTGGAGATTGATCCACAATTTTCTCTGGTCGGGTTTGGATGGCACCTGAGACACTCGTGCTGCCAAGTAGCTTGGCTCACAGTTATTCAACCCAAATGAGAGGGGGGCTTGAATATTATCGATCCGAATGTTCAGTGCAAGATGCTCTGCAAACTTGTGGTCAGAGGTTCACTAAGCCTTGGAAGGATTTTTTCTTGTCTTAGATTTCCGAATGTACACCCCAGGTCGGGAGAGACTGGATGCCCAACACACGATTTTTGTTCACAGAGGCTGATATATCAGGGCACCATCTTCCCCTCTTATTGCAGCCATTGTCGGAGCATGGAGAAGCAAGAGATCTTTTTTGTGACAAAGGCTTGCTAGGTCTTTGATGAGGCTAACCGACAACCTATTATGTGGAACGAGCTCATCAGGGAGGATGAGGCCCGTTGGCCACTTGGTGCATCTCGTTATATGCAGTGGTCAGGATGGGAGAGATGTGCATACACAGTTCTTGCTTGGAAGACCTTTAAGAGTCTTCCAGAGGATAAGAGAGCTGCATCCATTCAGCATCTTAGGGGCTCTTGCATTCATATTGATTAGATTGATGCAGCTATTCCGCATGAGTGGCTCTCTGGGACATTTCATGGAGACTATCATCCGAGTTGGTTGGGAGTTTTTTCGAGGATAGGCATACCTCTGCAGGTCATTGCTCTCTCGACCCAGGAGGCTACAGATTGCATCATTTACTCTATCATGCCTGGAGGGAGATTGAGGAGATGTAGTATGGAGGAGATCATCCCAGATACTAGGCTTAGTCCAATGAGGATTGTTGGTCATTCGGGGAAGCATTGGTTCATTGACCCTTCTCCTCAGATCGTGACTCATGGCTCTTGGTGTTTGTGGTTATATGGTGGCAGTCCTATCAAATATCTTCAGTGGGATCTCAGTGGTGTAAATCACCTTACATATTGGGGTGATTCTATTCTTTTCCAACTTATAGCTGTGATTGTTGTATGTCTTTTTCATACTTAATAGAAGTCTCTTTCTATTAAAAAAAAGACTTAGAAAACGGATATACATGATGGTAGGAAGAGGCGGATATACATGATGCTAGAAATTTGATTAACACCACCCAGAGCCCACTTTACAGATTTCCATTACATCTTTATATTGGTTAATGCGTAGTTACGGAGTAGTACAAGAGATGGCATCGTGCTCTGAGCACGGTTGATTTACATCTATAATGGCCTAATCAACCAGTTGGTCTGCTACTACTGTTACCCAACTCATTGAGCCACGATGGCGGTGTTAAATGCACAGACTAGGCCATGGCTCTAATGTTTCGGTGGGGTTTCGGCACACCGGTTGTCTGGCTCAGTTGTCCGGCCCCAACACCTGGCATGCCCGATGGGTCAGATTCCCAATCCAAAGACCCGAACCTTCAGTCTTCCTTGATGTTGATACAATGGAGCAAATCACCCAAAGATAGGGACCGTGTTAGATTCTCCTTAGCATCCTTCTCAGCCTAGGCACATTCATGATCTCAGACTCCACAGGTGCTTGTTTGGCTACACACATATGTGGTTCCCGTTGTCTTATGATGAGAAGACTTCTTAACCCTGACTTGGTTGGGCACGTTCCTATTTTCGCAGGTCCGGAGACTCTAGTCTTCGACTCTGCCCATCTCATCATCATCGTTGCCAGCGGGAGCAAGTTAGTTCGGATTGTTCGGGCCGGGTGGAGGGCGAGGGTAGAGGGCGAGGTTGATGGTGTAGGGAATGTTGCTGCTGCTCTGCAGAAAGGTGTCCATCCTTCTCCAAGCTCGAGGTTTGGGTAGGTTGGCGTGCAACAATAGCACCTGCAAGGATTTGCAGGTGCTATTGGTTGCAAGCTCGAGGTTTGGGTAGGTTTGGGTAGGTTGGTTGCAACAATAGCACCTGCAAGGATTTGCATGTAGTAACACACCCTTGGTGGATTATTTGTGTGAGGTTTCCATGTTGCATGATTTTTACTTGCTGCACTTCAGTGAGCTCGATGTAAGGACATATGCAAGTTCGGTGTGGAAGGTCACATTCTTGGCCTCTTCAATGCTAGCGATGGCTAACTAGATATCCTCGTGTGTGTCCTGGGGCTTCTTCTACCGAGTGATGGGCCTCTTCCCTGCTACCTTGGATTGGAGCTCATCTATGTGAGCTTGCATTTTCCCCCTATCCTCCGTGGCCTGCTGATGATGGTCTTTGTGGGCCATCTTATCTTGTAGCTTGTTATAGTTCTTTTGGAGGGCCGTCGCATGGTCTTTCCGTAGGGCCATGGCTGAGTCTTCCCTTGATATAGCTCCACTAGAGACTGGCACCATCGCTAGTTGTAGGTTCTACATGTCGATTGACTCCTCTGGTCCCTCTGTTTCCTAGATAGGCTTCTTGCCCAAGGCGGTCAATTTGGCATTCTGCTCTTTGTACCGGGTGAGCTCTTCTCTAGCTGGTCCATCTTCAGGAGGAGGTCGTCGTGGGGCTGGGACGGAGCTGATCCCTTAGCGGGGACTAGGTTGGAGCTGTCGGGGCTCACAGCACTACCGATTGTTGTTGGATGAGTGTTCGGCTCGGTGCTCTGAATTGAGCATCCCCTTCATCATCTGAGTCTACATCCTCCCTTGGTTGGATTATAGGCTGCTTGCACTAGCTTGTAAGGATCATGCAGAGCTTGTCCATGAGGTTGTCCCACTTTCGACTTAGGTCATCCTGTAGGAGGGTGTCGGAGAGCTCAGCCAGGACTTTCGTGTCAATCTGGATGGTACTAGAGGAGGGGCCGAGACTTTCGTGTCGATTTGGATGGTACTGGAGGAGGGGCCGGGACTTTCGTGTCGATCTAGATGGTACTAGAGGAGGGGCCGGGACTTTTGTGTCGATTTGGATGGTACTGGAGGAGGGGCCGGTGTGCGCTTTTCACTGGGCTTCTCCTCGAGGACTTGGTCTTTGAGTGAGTCCAGGAAGCCAGTGAAGTGTGGGCAGTGGCTCGGCTTTCTGCTTCCTTAGCCACGGTCACCTCGCTCTGCACATCTGCCACCTGCTCTCTTAGGTTGTCAATCTCCTACTCGAGAGGCGATTGATGATGTCTTACACGCGGAGTGTCTGGGCCTCAACTTGGCGCATGTTGAATGCATCCTCTCCCTAGAAGCACTAGCCCAGGTACTCGGCATACCGTTTGGCCGTGGGGATGCCGACTAGCGGGCATTGGGTAGAGGGACCCACTAGGCTAGAGACCACCACCGACTGTGTAGGGACAACTGGGGTTGTTGGAGGTCGGTCAGCCAACTTCGTGGGCCGGCAGCTCCACTAGTACGGGTTGCTTCTTTTTTTTGGACACTTGGGAGGCCAACACCAGCTTGTGCTTGAATTGGGACACCATGGCCGTTGATCGGGGCGTCCCATTTCAGAGTTCAGGCCGACCATCCTCTCCGAGAACTGACCACCTCGATCGGGTTTTGCGTGGTTTGTGGCTTCAATTGTGGTTCTGGAGCGTTTGCACTTTGGCTTTCTGGGGTGGCTAACCCGACAGTGATGGAAGCAGCACCATGAGCTGCTGTCCCATCTTAGTATCGATGTTGATGATCTTCTGTAGGCGAGTGGCCTCCTTTTGCAGCCTTGTAAGCAAAGGGTGGCTGTTGTTGCTCTGCTGATGTCCTCGCCTTTCTCCGCCTTTTGGATCCATCCCATGGCTACTGCCGAGATGTGTTGCGTTTTGTTTTACAGCCACCACAGGGTGTCCAGGAACATTTTGTAGGCAGAGGATGGTTGTGGTGCTCTTGTGGTTCCCCAATTTGTGCTCTCCACACTGACTCTCCACTGACTTGGTCCCCAAAATGCCAAACCATGTATTCGTGCTTTGCCGCTGGGGGGATCTCTATAAGGCCGTCGAGGGGCAACTTTAGGCGTTTGGCCCACCAAAGCTTATGTGAGCTTCGTCTCAATGCTATGCAGGTTGATGGTTGTGCCCCCCCTAGTGTCCTAAAAAGTTCGTTAGCTTCAAGGTGCACGGGGATTGTATGCCATGGCAGGTTGAGGAAATCAGCGAGCCGGGTGATTCCCAACCACCCTTGCACATTTGTGTGCTATGTATGGCAATGCTGTTGAAGGGCTCGAAGGTTACCATGGCTGCAAGAGAAGATGTTGTGCAAGAAAAGAGTGCAGCAAGTGTTGCAAGCAAAGTGGTTTACGAATAGCTTAGCGCACAGGTGCAGGGTTGTAGCTTCGAAAGCTTTGTGTAAGAAAATGCTTTGCATGCAAAAAAAAGATGATAAGAAGAAAGTAATGACATTACATGAGAATCTGAAAATAGTTACCGTGCATTATTATGTGTATGATTGCTATGTAGCCCTTGAGTGATCATGATTAAGGGGTATTAAATCATTCGACCTTCTAGGCGAATCTGTGATGATTGTCCCTAGAAGCATGCCCGTACTAATGTGATTGATTTCCAGGTAGAGGATTACTGGCGCCACCTCATAAATGAAAGGGTTAGGTGGCATTGGCCCATTGTGTGGACGAAGGCGGAAGCCGTTCACCAACTTTTGGAAGCACTCCCCTGTGAGTGTCCTGAGTAGGAATGTTCCATCATAGAACTTTTCCACAATCCAAAAGGGTCCACTCCACCTTAGCTTCAATTTCCCCAGATGTGGACCATCCCGCCGTGATTGGAACAGTAGGACCGAATCTTTTTCTTCAAATAGCCAAAACCGAGAATGGCAGTCCACCCACTTCTTTCTCCGCTTCTGGATCATTGTAGTCTCACAAAGAAGCTATTGAATCTATCCTCATCCAATTTGCACGAGAGCTGATCCATGCGATGTTGTAG
>NC_141102.1:13260000-13262500 GCF_041138505.1 Cibotium barometz | reverse complement strand
TCTATAGTGCGATCATTAAGTAGGATGTTGCAGATAACATGCAATGCTCATAGCAAAAACATGGTGCAAGGGGATAAATTTGTAGGTAGAATAGGTCCACAAAGGTGACTCCACAGCATCGCTCCCCTAATGGTGCATAAAAATATCATGAGTGGGTTAAAAAAAGGAGGAATGCTTAGATGCCCTTGATAGTACCAATCCAAACAATCCAAGTCCAAGATAGGGTCACTTGTATTAGTATGTGAAAAGTCCATGTTTAAGGCCTGTAGTAACACCAGAGTTGTACTTTCATTATCTTATTTTGGTGTGTGCTCTTTCTCATCATCCTTTTTAATTTTTATTATTATTTGGTTTTTTATTATGTGTATAGGTGCATACATGTTGGTGCAAGCTATATAGTCACGGGTTAGCTTTTTCCAAGAGGCTCTCTCCTGATATAGACATAAAATTTATCAAGGACAGAAATGTGGGGGTAAAAGTGATGATATTAGTATAATCCCCCCCCTTCCTACTTCCTGTCATACCTTGACTTCACAAAAGGTATTGTAGGTTTTATATAACCATCCTTTCTAACTTTTCTCCATCAGTGTTTGTTGGCTAGGAGTGAACTTTGTTTCTTGTTGCGAAATATTGATCTCCAACTTTAAGGGCGGTAAGGGGCTTTCATAAGACCAGATGGAGCTTATGGGTTCTCCCTTACAGATGAGCAATGGAGTTGACACTTGCGGCAGCAACAAGGCAATTTAAGAAATGGAGTTGACACTTGCGATGGCAAGGCAATTTATATATGTGTAGTGGGTCACTCTAGGGAAACCAATGGAGTTAGGGCCTGGATAACCAACAAGGGTTTTGTAACATTTTATGATGTAGAAGCTTCCCCATTAATCACCCCACCTCTTGTGATAGGGTTTCTCTTTGGGATCCAAACTTATTTGGGTGTTGGTGGTGTACAATATTCTTCCCTTTGTTTGCATTTGAGCCATTGACACCTTTATCCATTACACTAAGGAGGCTTGGGAATTTTTAGACAGTGAGGCTAGTGGTATCCATTTATGTTTTGGAATCCAAATACAACGGTTACACTCGTAGTAGTAGCCTTGAGCTTTCAATAAGCATTTGGGTATCCATTATAGGGTAAGCTATAGTTTGGACTTCCTATGCTGATTATTATATTGAGGCTTTCTTCACTTGGTTGGTTGAAGTGGTATGGATGGAGAAATATTGGGAACCCATTTCAATGGAGATGTGGGGGGTTGCCACTTTTTAGCCTATGTATTGGCTGGTTTTTTTGACATGGAGGTGCCATGTTGAGGGAAAAGAATCAAGAGTTCTTTGGACAATGGACGATGAAGTGGAGGGATTTTCTTTAAATTTGGTTGATGTTGAAGCTTCCTCCTCGACTTCTGGCAAGAGTGAGAGGTGGCAGGGGGTTATGAGTAGAATGTACAGCTGTGGCTTCACCCATAGAGACATGCCCCATTGATTAGTCAATCATACATCCTACAGCCTTCATCCATGTGCAACCAACGTAATATTCTCATAGGCATAACCAAGGTGTCTCCCACTAGGTGTTGTTATTACAATATATTTAATTTATAGTAGACCAAGAACCTTGGTGTTTGTGTTGGTGACCAATCAGCCCATTTGGCCACCACCCCCAGTCTCCTTCCCTTTTTGTAACAAAATTATTATGGGGGCTAAGACTTCCTATTTTTGTAACAAACTTGTAACGGCCTTTTGCAATACCCAATTGGATGTAAGAAACAAAAGTGTGAAACTCTCATAGGAAAAAGAAAAGAAATTATTGCTTTGGCAAGAATCGACAAGGCAATGCAAGTAAAGTAAAGACAAGAAATGGGTGTGAATGTGCCAGAAAGAGCCAAAAGAAACCCAAGAAACCATCCATCCTAAAGATGTGAAGACAAGAAATGGGTGTGAATGTGCCAGAAAGAGCCAAAAGAAACCCAAGAAACCTTCCATCCTAAAGATGTGAAGAAGAATTAGGAGCAGGACCATAGGGAAAAATTAAGAAGAAAAAGCCAAGAAGAGCAAGATAAAAAGAAAGGAGAGTCAAGAAAAAGTGAAAACAAATCCAATTTGGGACAAGAGAACATACCTCAAAAGGAGAGTGAAGTAAGTAGTGAAGGATATGATCTCTAAGCAAGATGAAGCTCAACATCACCCTAGATCAATTCTTGACCTTGTTGTCAAACTTTGAAGGTAGAAACTTCTCTAGAAGTTTATTCCCATCATTGAGAAATTAGTGAAAATGTTGAGGATTGAAGGAGAATCTTCAAAACCATCGATTGTAGGAGTGTAGAAAGAGTTATGGATTGTGACACAACTATTCTAGAAGTGATAGTCAAGATGAAAGGACAAGTGGTGTCTAAAGTCATTCTAGATGGAGGTTCAAGTGTTATATACAATAACATGTGTCTGGATTCAAACCCAAGGCCTCCATGTCGGTAGGTTGATGTTGTTACCACTTGAACTAGAGCCC